>NC_060209.1:158875833-159184166 GCF_021130785.1 Homalodisca vitripennis
AATGCATTCGAGCAATATCAAAATGACTTTAAATAAATGATTAGTTAGGTAATTAACCATACACCTATGTAGGAACATACATATCATAAGTTTGTTATTAATTATTGTATTAGTTAAAACCGTACATGGCAAGATAAACTACTTAATAGTATATGCATCAGATGCTTTAAATTCGTTACTGAAACAATTTGGATTAGAATTAAGATATTGAATTTATCTTTGCTGTCTACAACACTACTGATGAAGAACTTTTCTTAAATTTAAATTGTAAACTAAGCTTTCTGCATTTTAACGAATTTTGACTTTAAGTTAAAACAGCTGTTTATTGTCAGTTAAATTTGTATTATGAAGGGTTTATCTTGTTGTTTTATGAATAAACGAGATCTATTCATATTATAGACTACTTCGTCACAGTCAGCGATTACACAAACGTGGAAAATTATACAAGACATGCGCTTTCCATGTCACAGGTCTTTACTAAAGTTTAAACCGTATTAAAAATAATCAGTTTGTTTTACAGCAAGTTTGTTGAACACCTCTATAACATTTTAGTTCCAGGTATCTCCACCAGGTAGCGCGCCCACTCGCCTGCTGATCACCGAAAAAAAAACTAGTTACTTATATCCCCGTCAGCGTGTACCAGCTAAAAACATTCCACCTTAGACAAGTTCTGTCTGCCAACTGATCACGAAAAAATACTAGTTAGAGATATCCCCGTCTGCATTCCAGCTAATTCTAAAATCTCACATCTAGTTCAAGATTTATCTACCAGGCAGCAACCCTAAGAAGAAACCTAGTTTCAGATCTCTCTGCCATGCAGTACTGTGTTAAAAATATACAAAAGCCGGCCGTCAGCTTCTTGTGCACATCCCTCAACTGTCTCGGCGGTCTAGTGGATAAAGCGTCGGACTCGCAAGAACAAGGTCCTGAGTTCATATCACGATGAACGCTAACACTTTTATCCTCGTGTCCGGCCGCCGTCTTAATTATACAGAAACCTCATGGGAGCCACCATCTTGGATCACGTGACTCTTCTTGACAAAACAGAGGGAGATTAGAAATAAGATAAACCGTTCATAATCTAAATTTAATTGACACTAAACAGCTGTTTTAACTTTCAGTCAAAATTCGTTAGAATGCACAAACCTTAGGTTACAATTTAAATTTTAAGAAAAGTGCTTCATCAGTAGTAGTTTTTAGACAACAAAGATAAATTCAATATCTTAATTTTAATCCGAATCGTTTCAGTAACGAATTTAAAACCTATAATGCATATACTATTGAATCGCTGTTTAATTCGTACTTTAATGAAGAAAGCTGTGAATGATTTCACTCAAAGTACTCGAAACGGTGGGATTCCTTGGCATTTTGAAAAGGCAATTTGCAATCGTTTAAGGAAATGAGAAATTACTAACATGTCTCAAAAAACATTCTTCACTGATTACATTCCGAAAAGCCATGATTCTACAACGCAATACCACATGAAGTATTATTTTGAAATTTTGCAATGGTTATTAAGGATATCCCCTTATATCGGATGTAGATAGGGTTATCCACTTGAACCATACTTGCCTTCTCATTTCTCTGAATGTATTTTTTTTATTTGTAAAAAAAGAAAAACTTATCCATGGAAAAGGAAATATCCTAGATTTTAAGTAAATTATAAGAACAGGAAGTAGACATTTTGAACGAATTAGATAGCAGAGAGCAACATACATATGATTGGGTATTAAGGCAAACTTAACTGTGACACCGTAACTGAATTTAAAGGAACAGAAAAGTACACACCTTTTTCCAAAAAGGATTATCAGTAATATGTATGTATATTTGTTTTATTCATCGAGACAACAAGGCAAACCGTATTACGGAATTGGAAATATCTTAGACAGGAATTCGAAACATTTAACCGGGGTAGGTTTTCGACAGCTATGTATTTTCTTAATTATTCTTTATTATATTCATCGAATTGTAGTAAGCGACAATATACTGGTTTAATGTCAACAAAACAGTGATCACAAAATTACTTACTCCGCCGGGACAAATACCCGAATATTTCACTTTCCGGGCGAGAATGATATTACTACACCACAGTGACCTTACTTTTGACGATTTAACTTCTTTGTATTTGAGTAATAGTAGAGTTATATGGATAAAATATCTTGCAGGATGTAAGCTACTAGGTGATGCATATTTTAGATTATAGCGTTTCAATATTTCCAGATAACCAAAGGCACATCGGTGTTACTCATTCCTGTCGGTATTCAAGTTACCTATGTTATTTGTCATCGGTTGTTTGATAATAATGCGATTATTGATATTCATAAATCCTTAAAAGTTTAGAAGGTATTTGCATAATGTAACTTTTACTAGCGGTATAAGATAACGTTTTGTTTGAAGTGCGTTAATAATACCGATGGATAAATTAAAAGAAAAAAGAAGCTGTAAAACTTGTCATTTCATAATATCTACAAGGTTCTTTGAGCTTTTGGAGTGACAAGATATTCAGGATAAGTAAGGTTGGGGTAGAGGTCGCCTCCAGACGAGATCCCATGAGGAGGGATAGCAGGTCATGTCATGTCTCAGTCATGTTATCTTCAAAGAAGGGAATACCAGCTCTGTTCCTTCCTCTCTAGTCAAAGCGTGCAGAGGAAACTACTCTCTCACCTTCAGCCTAGCTACAGCCTTTTACACTATGGGAGGCTACCTATTTCAATAGTCATCCTCAGCAGTATACTAATCAACCGATCTTAATATCTTGAATATGCAATTAGTGATGTAGCGCTCATGAACATATATAGGGCTCCACATATATAAGTAACAAAGCGTCGATTATTTACCCAATATACGTTCCATTTGAAGTTATAAAACATCTAATATTAAAACCTCATGAGATATAACAAAGCATTACTATTGCATAACAGTATTTCATTTTAAAAATTGTTGATGATAATGATTTTCCTTTCTTCACCATTTATAGAAGACCAGCACATACCCGCAGCTTTCCCGCAATTTATATGCTAAATTCTGTGTATGTTTTGAATAGCTCACACGATTTCAGCAACACATGAACTATTTTAGTTCCATGTAGAAGGACTCCAAAGTCGAAGTTCATAGTTTTTTAGTGAAATCACGTATGAGGAAATATGATATGATGTTATAAATAGAATTAATCATATATCATGCATAAGGTACCCATTTTAGATTTTTCATGATTAAAAGAGGACCAGAAGTTAAGCAAAAGTGTGAGTAACTCTTATTTCACGTTTTGCACTTCTAGTTCAAATTACCTATGTTTAAAATACGCAAAATTTGGAGTGTAATATTTTAATCCTAGTTTATATATATATATATATATATATATATATATATATTACGCGTATATATAATTTTGTTATGAGATTAGATTCAATACAGTATAGTTTTCTATACTGTATGTATATAGATATTGTTTTCGAAAGTTCAAAACTAAAATTATCATCAACAATACTAACACATTTCATTACTTCCATTATGATAGTTTTCATTCATATTTAAAGATAAATGATACGATAAAGATCTTGCTTCTCAATCCATGTTTGCTATATCCTGTGCTATTTCCTCGGTCCAGTTTAGGAATTACATTAGTATTTATATTCCTATTCAGTATCGACTACCTAATCATTAACATTGCAATTTAAATTTATTCAAACATTTTAATATAGCTTATATCATTAAAGACTAATAGTTGTATGTTAATAACTTAATTTGTCAACATGATGTAAAGCAGGTCATGTCATTGGCATTAAATTCATACGACATAAATAGTATAGTATCTAATAAAAAATACTAAATTATCCACACATGTTCGCACTAACAAAGATTATACTTTATTGTTGCCAATTTATAAATTCAGTTACAGTGTATTACGCCTTATAAATAGAGTGGTGTTTAGTCTGTAATATACTAGCTTTTTCAGCTAATTTGGCAGTGTATTATAGAAGTTCAATGAAGAATAATATGTTTCCTGTTCATATAATACGATTCATACAAGTTAATTATTGTTCATTAGGTTAATACACTTTAATATATGAAGCCTACTCTATTATGCCAGTTATGTAATTGAAGTTAAAGTTATAGAGAAATAAATTAGTTTATCTGGAATGGATAATATTAAATAACAATAAATCACCTCCTTTTTGTTTTAAAATAAATATTTATTCTCACATACTGCAGGTTACTAGTTTCATGAGTATTAATATTATTTTAATTTTAATATTTTTTAACGCCCGTTGTTATATTTTTGTTCAATATTAAATCAGTATCCTTGGGTTGTAAGTTTTTTTAATAATACATTTATAACTTTGTATCTATAATATTTACTGACCCAGAGAAAATATACTAGTATAAAATATGTTAATTACGTGTTGTCGTCTCAAAAATCTGTAATTATTAGTCTTCCAGTATTTGCAGTTTAATATTCAGTATTAAAATATATACGTTTTGGTAATGTGAGTATGTATTGTGTATGCATAAGAGTAAGGCAAACTTTAGCATCGGGTATCGTTCAGAGTATAACGCATCGTGTATGTGTGCCTTTATACAAAGATAAGGTTTCGCCGACATCCGCCTTAGCTGATAAGATCCTCTCTTAGGTTTCGAGAACATTCTTTCTTCTATTCCTCTCTTTTATAAAAATATGCAATGTGTTATACAAGGCTTTTGTTAATATTTAGTATAAAATAATGTAAAAATGTTAACAGACGGATAATTTATTTGCTTACATTACTTCTTTTCTTTTAAACCAATTTAATAAATCTATAAGAAAAAGACTCATCATCATTTATTATGTAACATGTATACTGTATAGCATGTAATGTACAGCCCTAATTATTAAGTCCTACACCATATATTTAAAGTAATTATCAACATTTACTTATAGCTGGCAACTTCCTGCTGAGTAATTGGGAAATCATTTTCATATAATTTTAAACAATACACATGTGATGTATGCCATAATTGATGTTCACAAGGAGGTATTCACACATCTTGATCTATTTTAAGTCAAATATATTTTAATTATATCAGTATTTTGAGACGCTAATACCCTAAATTCGGAGAGTAGAACAGTTTATATATAACAATTGGATACATACAAATTCACTGAAAGATTCAACGATATTTAATTGGATATATCAACTGATTTTCATAGCAACAAATATATATATATAAACTTAATGCAGTACACTGTATGCTCGTGTTTTCTTATCTCTGTTTGATATATCGTCCCACGAACCCACTGCCCCCTCAACTATTTTGTTATAAATATTGCACTTTAGTTCTTGTGCATAGCTTTGGGAGTTCATTTGCAATGTTTACAGCCTTATTGCACTAGTTTATATCCTCAAACTCTGTTTACTGAACGAATATGTTGTTAAGTCATAATAGAGCTCGGTGTATTTGTTTTTCTTCCTTAAGTTACAGTAAATATACAGTTTGAAAATTTCAAAAGGAAAGTAATTTTGAGTATCTTAAATGAACTAGATACGGATAGACTGAAGTCGTCATAAAAAAAACCATCTATAGTAAAAATCACTATAGTACTAATACTATTGTATTACTATTATATTATTATTATTATTATTGTATTAATATTATGTTTTTACTGTTTACATCACACTATGGCATATTGTATCTTCTTCATGCAAATATATTATCCTGATATAAGTATACTATAATTAGTAGTGTTTTCTAGATATACAATTTCCATGTTTTCCACTGATATTGAAGTAATACTAACGGAAAACATCCAAAATACAGTCATCCAAACATCACTCAATCCCAAACCAATGAATTTACAACATTGATATGATTATCAAATAATTTCAATTACTTTAAATAAACAACTAATATATTTAGTATAATTACTTTAATTATTTTGCGTTCGAGCAATTTAAGATTTAAATAACCTAATTAGTTCAATTACATTAAACCTGATACTCAACTAATAAGAAGAATTTAATATTCATCTTTGTAAAATTTGCGCTGTAAAAATGTTGTAATTTAACTCTCTAGATCTATATAGAAAGTATAGAGGAAAGAATTTAATTTAATGTGACTTTTAAGGTAAGTTATTATTGGTTCTTATGTATTTTTAAGTTCATTCAAGAAGTTTTTATTTTTGTTCAGTTTAAAATCTTTTATACTTAGAACGCGATACTGAGAAAATAAATTTATATAAAACTTGGAGAACCTTAAAAGCAATACTTATCGTTTGAAGCGGACTTAAATCAATAAATTAACCAAACATTTTAACATATTTAAAATATAAATCAGGGTAAGTATTTACCCAATACTGACAAATGTAACAACAACACGAAACAAAATGTAGAGTAAATTTAATCTAACATTTAATACTGTGAATATACTCACGGTAATGCAAGACTTTGAAATTTTAGGTATAAAATATAAACGTAAAACGTTCTCTTCTTAAGTAGCGAGATACTATCTAATTCATTTGTATAATATATCCTTTCTTTTGAAACACAAAAACACTGTGCCCTCCATAAAATACTGGTTGTATTTATCATTGTGTAACCGTGACGTGTATAAAATCATATTAAATTCCATCAAGTCCTCTTGTAATATTCGCGACCCAGGAAAACTCTCGGCTTCCCGTCCGCTCTAAACAAGAGAATACTGGAATAAGCAGCTTTCGGTGACCGAGTTATATTGTGTCTTCTCGCTGACGGAGATCCTAATACTGTAACCTTAATACTTTATTCAGTAATGAGATCACAAATTTAATCTTAACTCTCGAGAAAAAAATATTAACATTTAAATGCGACAAACTTACCAAGAAGCTTGCATTTGTGTATTATATAAATCATATATCAATATATTTTTATTGATTAGATTATTAATCAGTTTAATTTAATATGTAAAACTGTAATGAAATTACTTCCGTTTTTTTCTATAGCTCAAACAAAATAGCTACAAAAATCCCCAACCACCAGAGATAATAAAAGTGAGAGATGACTCAGAAAGAGAATACTTTGATTGAGGCCTCAAGTGTAATAGAAAGTTATAAAAATAATGAATTTGTAAAGAATCTACTACTAAGATTACTGTTAAGATGTGTCTTTTCATTTAAAAGTTAATAGTAATGCCTTCCTTTGAAGAATCAGAAGTATCCGATATACGGTGCTCCCGTAGGTCTTATAGTACGTCCCCCCCACCCCCCCCCCCCCCCACCCCCCCCCCCCCCCACCCCCCCCCCCCCCCACCCCCCCCCCCCCCCACCCCCCCCCCCCCCCACCCCCCCCCCCAAGTTAAGTAATTTTGAGTCCGCTATCTGTAAACCACGCGTAATATATAAAAATACTTTAGGATACACATTAATGTACATGACCAGATAATTCTAACACGAGTTTTTTTTATTTTGAACTTTAATGAATACTAACCTATATTATATAACCATTCCTTTTAATTACTTCAAACAGCCACCATGATAAAACCCTAATGTATATCCCTAAAACCTAAATAATAAATAATAAATCTAAAGAAACTTAAATAATAAATGTTGTTTATAATTACGTAATAAATAAAATATCAGTTTGATTCTTTGTTGTGAATTAATTGAGTTAAATTAATTAAATAATGTTTGTTTTAATAAGTATTGCCGCTAATTAGAAACGTATAATTAGTTAAGGTAAGTTCATATATATATATATATATATATATATATATATTGCTCCCTGCGGAGCAAGTACTTTTTGCGACTCAATGTTTATTGAAATTATATATATATTATATATATATATATATATATATATATAAGTAGATAGTAATATGCGGGTTCCTGGCGCCAGTTTTGCGGAGAGCGCCGCCCGAAAAGCTAATGTAACAATCACTGAGTTCAATGTACCATAAATGAAGTCTTGATAAATAACACAGCAAATCTCCGAAAATTGAAGAACAATTAACGCGATTACTACAGTCCGTTCGTACTCCAAAAGCGATACAGGTACATTACTATTCTACACTCTGGTTGTGCGAATGAAAATCTTAACAACGAATCTGACAGCTGTTTGCTAACTACTTTCTTAAGCTGTGGCGTTGTAAAAGGGGTTGTCAAATCTGCTAACCGAATAAAGGGATTTTTAATCCTAATAAAATTTTAAATCTTTTGAATTTAAAACATTTTTATACTAAAAACATACTAGTACCTTTAATAAAAAACTTTTCTACTAAACTAATACAAACAAACATACATGAACTCGACCAAGCCTCTTCTTCCTCGTTCAGAGCGTTTTCTAGTCATTTCAAAAACTGTACAAAGCGAAAAGAACAATTTTCTAACGAGTTCAAGAACTGAATTAAAGCACACAACATTTATGAAAGAACAGTTTGATTACTTTTTCATAAATGATCAACAGAATTCATAACCAGAAACTTGTAAAGTCGTTTGCGGCAATAAAATATCGTCTAATGAGTTGGGTGTGTGACTAATCGGCAAAAAACTGAAAAAAGGAATGGTATTACAGTAGTTAATATACATTACTAAAGATACGGAAAGAGAAAGTAGATAAAATAAACAAACAGAAGAGTTTTCAATCGAATTTTTTTTTAGTGACAGTGTTTTCCATAGTTATTACAGATTTCTTTACTTCAATATAATCAAGACCGAATTGATGCTAAATGTCTTAGGAATTTTTTTTTGAGTATCTAAAGAGATTTATCAACAACAATATCATTAAAGGAAAGCATTATAGAATAATTTTTCTTGATAGAATATAGCCACGATTTTTGTGTGAAACAAAAAGGCGTATGTATAGCGCGATAGATAATACTACCATGTGAATTTCCCTATGAAGAAAAGACACACCAACTATGGTTTTACTCAAAACAGTACAATGTACGTTGGTGAGGGACATTAGTGCAAGTACTTTTAGGAGATTAAAGGACTTTATTCTACAAAGTTAACTGTTATAAGTTCGTTAGCTTTTTTATCAGGGTCTTCTTTCCAGTAACAATCAAGTGGTGTAATTATTTCATTTTTGAGTTTAATTACTGTTAGCATCGTTTTTTCCTCTCCAAACAGTCTAGAAATCTTATCTGGACAAATGTACTAATTACAAAATCTCTCCAACTGCGGCAATTAGTGGTAAACCCGAATTTAGCTTTCAATTTTCTCTCCAATTCAAGTGTCTATGTTGCATCCTTTCTTCCAAGTTCATTTAATCTTCTCTTATATCATACGTCTTTAAACTTACCTATTCTTCCAATAGTCCTTTATCTCATTATTTCAAGACCTACCATTAAAGATAAAAACAATTTAAAGACTGGAGAAATAAATGAAAATTTGTTCAGCAATCACGTCGAGAAATGTCGGGGAGAAATGCGTAACAACCGATACATTTCTTTCTCACGAGGTTCTTCGTTTAATTATTTCCTCCAAATGTACTATAGCAAAGATCATACAAAGGATTTCAAAGGTGCTTAACTAAGCGTCAATCAATATTCCAAATATCCAAAGTAGTATAAGATTATAAGTAAAAATCTTTTCATAAATAAGACGTGTGAGAGGTAATCGATACCTACAAACCTAGATGAGTATTCTTTGTTAAAAGGAAAATAATATGTTGTCAATGTTCCAACGAGATAAGAGTTAACCAATTTTTATTCTTTTTGCTAAATTCTTCGTAACAAATTTTTGGTTGCCTTCTAGTCTCCGTATTGTAATTTCATAAGCAGTAATTATTTCAATCTATGTTGTTTAGTTTATTTTCGAAAGTTTCTTAGGTGTTCTTAGGGTCTTTTCGTACAAAATTAAAATTACAAACCTAACCTCCGTCACAAAACTAAATACCTTTTATCGATAATTTTCTCCTCTATTAACGAAACACTTTTAACAGTTTGGCAAATATACTCTTCATCACTTTAAACAGAAGAGATTTTTTTGTTAAATGTGAGATTATGGAACTAAGAGGTTCTGCCCGAGAAATATAAATTTTTTCAACGCTAATGATTTTGTGTCTTGACATTTCTACAACATAGATAAAACTAAAATTAATGTTTCATTCTTTTTTGTATCAACTATTTATGATATATTATGTGTTCGATTAGAAGAATTTATTACGGGAGAAATCGAGGGAATTTTTTCAGTCAAGGCGAAATAAGAGTAAATATTTTTGAAATTATTTAGAAAGTAATATGAAAGAGAAATATCACTAATGAACATCATTTAACTACTGAATTTCTCTAAGTTATCGTTCTTACAAATCACTTCCTTAGGCTAAAAATTTTCTCAGGAAACCACAACCACATAACAAATCGCGTTTGTTAACATCTTTTCTGAAAATCCCATAATTGATAATTCAATAGTCGTTTCTTATGAACCGGGATATATATTGTCAAACTACTGCTTGTGGTTGTATTCTCAATGACCATAATTAGGTCGTAGTTCGCTAAAAATTCTTTTAGGATTATGTAATACATTTCCTTATTGATTAAACTCATGTAAACTTTTCCTTATAAATCTGGAGTACATCTGATATATGATTCTGAAAAGGAGACCTCTCGGAAATGTATGTAATATTTTGGTAGAATCATCTGGACTAATAAGTAACCGGTTCAATTTTTACTGCTGCATAGTTTTTTACAATCCAAAACTATCAAACTTTGAAGGGATTTATTTTTCTTGATTATTCTGTCTAATCGTGGTTTAGAAAACCTATGATAACGAACTTGGAAGATTGGGAAGATATTTCTATAACTATTTATCGTGATGTCGAAGCGAATTAAGTTGTTCCGTGAAATACCTTTTTGATTCAATGACATTGCCAATCTAGAAAATATTAAACCATTAATGCTTTTGACTTTTTGTAATGTCATTCCATCAATCAACCTAATGTTTAACGCGTGCACGTTTTAATAATCAAATCATTTGGAACTCTAATAAAAAAATCTGTAATAATGTTTATTTCTTTTCCACGTCAAGCAGCCATAAGCCTTGCCCAAGGTTTGCAGTCCTTCAGAATCACTACATCATCGTCTTCTGCTTCTTATAAAAACTGTAGGATTAAAAGATCCTCCTAAGTATAGATAGGAATAGAAATAACTATTTTGCAAAAAAATCCCTAAAATCCAAAATGAGGATAAAGTTTCCAGTCTGCTTTATTCAAAAACCACCTAATTTAAAATCTGAGATTCAAAGCCATTTGAAATTTTGAGAAACGAACATCCACTTTTTGAGAAATACGAAATTGTTTCCTTTAATATCTGTGCTTAATTGGCCACAGTTTTGTTTTCGACACTTCTTAGTCTATCAATTTATTGTGTTTCTTACTTTCAATCTTAGAAAATAAAAACGGTTTAAAATTATCGATTAATCTAACATTTTCAGTTCCAAGTATATGCTTGACCATCTTGTTATTGGTTAAAGTTTCCAGAAATATATAACTGGTAAGTTAGACAGATGCAAAAGTATTAATCTCCAAAATATAGCACTATAGATATTAAACTCAGTTACTTGTTATTCGGCTTCAATTTCAATGAGTTGTGTTGTTTACTAATTGCGGATAGAAATTTTTAGGACTTCCGCTCCTTGTCGATTATCATCTCAGCATATTTTTCTGTAAATCCCGCCATTTTAATAAGACGAAAATTTAGAAATTCTTAAATACATCAGTGGTATAAGAAAGATATCTTTTTTTCAATACGATCTAATATATGTACGTTTTTAAAATTATTAGACAAAGACTATACAAAGTATTATAGTGTCATTTTTATTATGATCTACCTTCGTCCTCATATTCCGGATTCTCTTCTTTCCTTAAAAATTTTTTGTGGCGATCCTCTGGTTCACCATAATTTTCAAATATTATAAAATCTGCACAGGATAGTAACCGCTATCTATAAATATTGGAGTTACCAATCAAACTGTATTCTTTATTTTCAATCCAACAAAAACTTTTATACTCAATGTGAAGTTGATAGGAGACAATAGAACAGGACATATGAATTCTTTTAAGTGTTGATGAATGTATAACATTTTACTTGGAACTTGAACTCGATGATGATAAAGTTTGTGAATATTTATGCAATGTTTATACCCCATATTCAATTTGTTTACGGTATAAATCCCTTCATCATATCTTCTCGAGATAAAATATCGTATTTTTGAGAACTATGTCGCAATCCCAATGTGCTCTTTTTTCAAAATCTCTTTCGTGTTGCCATGATGAAAAAAGTATCGAAAGCACTGTAATGTCCCGGCCTCAGTCCTCTATTTATTAGGCAAAAACATCTTCAAAATCAAGTTTGTTAGTAAATTGGCTTCTTATTTTAGCGTTACAGGTTACAGCCCATTTTCCAGAAATTCTCTTAACTCCATTGATGTTTTGCATAGTATTTTTATATCATTATTATGATATTGCAGTATTTTTCTTTACATACTCACACAAATATATGAGCGCCATTTTATATCAAGGAAAATTAGTCATCATAGCCCGCCTACTCAATTAAATCTGGTCTATCAATACTGTTTTCAATAAGTTTTATTAGACAAAGCTTTCTTCTGTTAGAAATTTATTAATGTTTTCTTCTAGTTTATTTACATTTTATGTCGAAGATATGAAAGGAGTATCGAGTCATCTATTCTTTTAAGTAAATATTCTTATTATCTTGTGTGTTACTTTCTCATTGAAACGCTGTACCAACATTTTTCAAAAAAGTTTACTTTCTCATTGATAATGTGTGATCCCAAAATCTTGCCACAGAGAATTTTCGTATAATTTACTGCACCCAAACTAATACCATTATACATCATATTTATATAGTATTAAAAGTTTTCCTTCTAGTTTTATTTACTTTATCAAGTAATTTCACCAAACATCGTTCTACTGATCTTTCTACTTTCCTATTACGATCAAGTTTGTATCATAGACTTCTGTTCGTAAAAATCTTTAACACATGCTTGTATTATGATTCTCATAATTTTGTTTTTAGTTCATTAAACATTATTTAATACGTTGATCTGTCTAATTGGAATCAGTTACCAAACAAACATCAAATGGATGTAATTCCCTTTACTAAACACCGCTCTAATTCGTTTTTCCTTCTTAAAATCGTAAGGCATTTTTAACATTTCGGATGCATGTAAATTCAACATATCATCGAATGTTTTCTGATAATTTTAGAGGTTTTAAAAGAGTTTGTTCTGTGTAACAACAACTACATCATGTTTGAGGCGTCAAATACCGTTAGAGTCGGAACACCGACAATTCTTATTCGCTTTATTAGGACTAAACATAAACATAATTCTTTTAATAACTTTGATTCGACCTTCAGTATAATTCTATTCGATCTGCTTTTTCGATGAATGAGACATTGAAACTTGGTAAATTAATATTTTTTTACCACCATCATCAACTTCTGTTTTCCTAATGTTTTTGATTTTCATGCAGGCCAACATTATCATTTGAAACTCATGAAAATTTGCAAGTTTGTTATCATCTATTCTGCTTTTAAAAATCTTCGAATTCGATCAGCAGTGAGACGAGTATCCCCACTGATCTGGAAAGGTTTTGTAATAAATTATTATTCTTAATTGTTATCCTAAAACTTTCCATTTCTCAAACTGATCAATAATTCAAACTATTATCTAACATTTTGAATTAATTTGTGTGTCCAAAATACGGATTACACGCAACCCACTCATTACACCCCCTCCCCACCTTATTTGTTGAGAAGTGAGCATGAAGTTGGGGATCAAGAAAATTAATTTTGTGACCATTAATCCATATGTTATTAAGTAATTAATTTGTCTCTCCTACATATCCACATACTTCTTCATAAAATCGTTTACCAGGGCCGAAGTAGGTTTCGGAACTGGGGGGCCGAGGGGGTAATGATACTCATGTATCATTCAAAAACAAAAAACACATAAATAGACCACAAATTGGGGGTGATCTTTATAGTCTTGAAATCTGTAGATTCATTGTAGTTAAGACGCTTGATTTTTGTCAAATATTTTAATCAATTCTATAGGTGCGTTTGTCCCTCTAATGGCTTCCCATACGGAATCAAAATAAACATGCATAGCTCTTATTCATTTATTATATAACAAGAATCCTTTGCGTCTACCACTTCCTCATAATCGCGTCTAAAATATCACAATTCCACATTCAAATTTCTTAAACTTTTTTTCAGGTTAATGTATCTCTCATGAAGATTGTCCTCTTAAAATTGTTCCTTAATATTTTTGCAAAGATGTTCCTTCCAATTCCCTTTCTCGAATGTTAAAGGTTCATTAAATTTTTTTTCTCCGAATGTTTTGATAGATTCACGTAATATCAAAAGTTCTTTCTCATCTAATCCAGCATCCTTGTAAACATCTTCCAACTCTTTATCTAACCAATTTTTTAAAATGTTTCGAACAATAGGAATCACATCTTTTTTAAAACAGATTGGGTAGCAGCTTTACCGGAACATAAGGAACAACATCTTTTAACAACTGGAATACGTTTTCTCCAAAATCTAATAAGATCTATTTCAAAAGGTCACACCATTTTTTGAGTTCTTTTAAACTGGATTATTAAGTAAAAATTCTATTTCTGGTTCCTATTATTGTTTTTTCTTATGTTTTTCGAGTTTATTGTATTGGTCTATTTGTTAAAAAGTATCTTAGTCTTTCGCCATTTTTTAGGTTGATTCTATTTTTTTTAAATTGAATGACTAAACGGGTTATTATTCTTCCTTAAAAGCGGATTTTATTTTTTTCTTTCTGATTTTTGCTGAAGGTTTACGATTCACCTCCATTTTATATAGTTAAAATTTCTAAGTTCTCTTCGATTCAATGCCATGGTTCCTAGTTTTCTCCTTCAAAAAACATTGCTCCAGCTGTTGGGAAGCGCAAACAAATCTTTCACCTAAACTAAGCATCTTTTGATAAAAATCTAGTCCATTTGTCCTTTTATCTTGCAAAACTTTATCTGCGATATGTCTGGAATTTGTGTCTCTATGTTTTGCATGAAAAAATATATCGTTTTCTGTTCCATAGCAGTCTCCAGGCTTGGATCCTAATTTTATTTATACTCAGAATCTCTCCTCTGTTTAGTCTTTTTTTCGAGTATTTGTGCCAGGACCCCAGGAGATACTGATTAAGTTGGTACGCTGTAATTCGGCGAAAAGGTAAATGTGTTGAATAAAATCATTCAAAAGTCCACTACCCTCAATCATAGATGACACTTATTGCCGGGCCAAAATCGTTTTAAATATTTACATTCCATTCAGGTTTTGTTTCAATCATTTCATCAAGTTTGTTCGAAATAAAAATCTTTAATCGCTTTCTTTTCGTTCAAAAAAATTGTTGGTTTCCAGCCTTCTCTTGAGTATAAATATAATTTAATAATTCCATCGAAGTTTTGTCAAATCGTCGATATATCTGTATTCAATCTTGATTATTCACTGTATTTTCTCACACCTGATCCTTCAATTCGTTTTTTCCCAAATTGGTTTCCATGATCAAATTGAGATATTTTTTACCTTTACTTGACTTTGGTTTCTTAGTTGATGGGATCATTTATTTATTGTAAATTGAATCAGATTTCCATATAATTTCAAGTATACTTTTTTACAAGTATTCTTCAGAATATAAACCGTCTTTTGGAACAATCAGTGCCTGTTAATTAATCTTCCATAAAATCCTTGAGTTCCTTTCATATGTTTTTTCATATAATACATGATATCATTATGCTACAAAATTCACGTGGAAAATTTCCAATCATAAAACTTTTTCTTTTTTTTTCTGTCCCAATACAAACCAAATTTTATCATCCTTTGCTTGCTAGGAAGAAATTTTTTTTTAACCAATTTCACCAATTATTATAATCCCCCCCCTTTTCAGATTTCTGTTTCCAGGACTTATTGGTTTCAAACTATGGTAGAGTCTTCAATGATTCGATGTCCTAATAATGGTGTTGAAGGATGGTAATTTTGGCAATTCAAACTCTTCTACTTCAGGATTCTGGATATCGAAATATTCAGCAAATTGGTCCGTACCAACTGGAACCAATTTCATCTAAAATTTTGATTATCGCTTAAGGAACATATTTTCAATTTTGCCCTCAACATTTTTTTATTGCAGATGTTACAGGTTGGATTAATTTTTTGAATAAATTCTTGTTTTCTTTTTCATCAATTCGAATATGTTCTTTAAATTCTTTGCATTAATTTCTGTTCTATTTGATCAAGTTTTTTTGTTGCTTCTTCTGAAGTTACGTTCGCCATTTATTTTTTAGGATAAATTTTAAAACGTAGAACGTGTGAACGTTAAAAACGTTGAACACGAAACGTGAAACACGGAACGTAAAACGTGAATGAACGTGGAACGTGAACGTGGAAACGTGAACACGAAAACGTGGAACGTAAAACGGTGAACGTGTTGAAACGTAAACGTGAAACGTTAAAAACGTGAACGTGGAACGTAAGAAAAATCGAGAACACAGAAACGTGAACGGTGAACGTTAAAAACATGGAAAACAACTAGAATTATCACACGTTTATATTGGAAAATTTAGTTCAAATATTTGAGACTTCCATAGAGCTTTAGGCTTCTACGTTTAGTGAAGTTAGGATTAATAGTTAAGAAAACATAGTCTTCTTTCCAAATTTTTATCACCTAATTCATTAAAGTGGTTAAAAAACTCATATCAGGATCCACATAATTGTTGTAAAATCTTTCTCGAATAGTGTAAAGTCTTGTCTTAAAAAATACACAACATATTCAGGTTATTTCTTATAACTTGTTTACCAACCTTTGAAAAGCATTGGCGAAAGATAGTTACAAGAGATATTTTTGTGACGAGACATTACGAAATATTCCTTAATAACGTCTTGATTTTTTAAAATGAAATCATCAAAAACGATTTAACGAATTGGGTTTACATTCGCTTAACGGGTATGGTCTCAGAAGGCATTATTAAAATGTGATATTTTCTTACTTAAGTTCTTCTCAATGTTTTCAAATCTTTCTTGTAATTTTTTATAGGCGTTCTTGTTCTCACGATTTACTAAAAACATACAAATTGGAATAAGGAATCAACCTATTGTAGATATCAAATTCAATAATAAAGTTGTTTTTTCCACATCCACTTGAACAAACAATTAACAATCTGATTGGTTGATCTTTCTTATTTTCTTAAAACGTTTGAAGTTTTATCTGATCTTTGGGCTTTAAAAATTTCTCCATTTAAAATAGAAGATTTTCATCTTGAAGCAAACGCTTGCGGAAATGAAGCTGTTCAAGTTAGACTTCAGAAAGCTCTAAATTTAGGTTTTAAACTTGGAACATCCTATACACTTCGAGGAAGAATCAAATTATTTTACTCGGTTTAAGCGGTTTTTATTCTGACAATTTTGTAATAAATATTAGTGAAAGTTCTCCTGATTGCATAGGATTTAGTGAGAAGAACATAACAAATTACTATGGTTTTAAACAAAGGATATTATACTTTCGATCAAATAAAAAATTCCCTTAAACAATATCTGAAAACATTCAAACAATCAGATAAATCTTTAAACTTTGACGAAAACAAGTTTGAAATGCAAAAAAAATTATCTCTCTAATAAAATTCAAATAAAATCACCAGTAAGAATATTGTTTTCCAGCAATTATTGTAGATTGGTTAGGGTTTGTTCAAGAAACTAATGAGCCAAATCAGGTATATTTAGGAAGTAAAACGCCACAAGTTAGACCGTTTGATGTAATTGAAGTTAGCCATGCAATCTCGTTGAAACTAGTTTTGAAAATCTTACCGAACATTTACACAAAGAATCTGAAATTTTGTACACTTTTTTCCCAAATGTTGTTAATGGATCAATAAATCAGTGAAAAACCGAAATGAAATACCGATTTTATTCCAAATAGAAAAATTATTTAAAAAGGAATTCAAAAAATCGTTCTGACTATTCAAGACTCTGAGGGAAAATTTATTAAATAATGAGAGAGTTGTAAACAACAATCTATTTTAGATTGAAAAAGGCTTAAAATGGACCCCCAAAATATAAAAAAAAGCTTCGAAAACATAACATTCTGAAGGTAGGGGTGATTCGCCCCCGCCTTCAAACTTTCAAAAAACCACTGTTTTCATTAATGAATCTGGGCCTTATTTCTCAAAATAAAGAAATTACTAGTTTAAATTTCTTTTCTATCTAAATTGAGAGTCAGTTGTACTTAGACCTACTCAATAATCAACTTATATTCAATATATAAAGACATTGTAACGATTGGAATAGACGAAAACAATGTTTAAATCGTGGTTTAAGGCTAAAGATGTTCTGTGGGAAATTACAAAAAAATAAATATTAGGTTATGAAAAAAACAAAAAAAACGCAATTAAATTAAAATGTTGAAGATGACTGGACAAAATTCAATATTTTTTTACTTAAAAAACAAGGGGCTATTCGAATGGACCCCTTAAACAATACTTTCCATCCCTGACACTGTGGTTCTTTAATCAATGAATCTGGACTTTTGATTCTTTAATTTTGAGGATCACAATAAAAAAGAGGCAAAAAATCTTCAAATAATTGGGTTACCAAAAGTGAAGTTTTACCGAGTAATTAGAAAATATGGCGAGTAACAAACTTGAAAACTGAAAAATAAGCAGTTAAAAAGATGAAAATAGAAAACAGTTTTACAAATTTCAGGGTCAAATGGAAATCCTTGAAAATAGAGAATCAAGTAATTGCGAAATGGAATTAAATTGAAGAGAGATATGATATGTAAAAATTTTGAATAAGAAAAAAAAGCACCATGTTTTTGTGGTTAATTAAGAAGAATCACATGTGGGAAATGGCCCTTATTACGTTATTCAGAGCTCAGAAAAACGAGAAATACCAACCGGGGGAGAGGGCGATTTAAAAACATCTTAAAAAATAAATTATCCTGAATTAGAGATTCTTGTTCATTGGGGATGGGACGAACCAAATTCCACATATCAAATCTGTATAACCAAACATAGAAAAGAATCTGTTGAATATTTATATACAACCGGGAAATCATTTTGACTACAAAATATGGCAGAATTCCTCGACTGATTTTATAGATATATCTAAATTACACGATGAAAAATGTTTCTAAATTTTACTAAAAAACTCTCGATTTTATTATATTGTTGTTTGTAAATGTTTAGCATAACTAGGTACACCATCGAAGGGAACTTTTTTTTTCAATATTCACAAGGCATTTTCGTTTATTTTAATATACTTTCCGCTGAAAATTTTTTTAAGCACAATCTTTGCACAAAAAGCATCTTTTCTATCTTTGACTTATACTGCCAGTATATTACAATTCCAGAATATATTTTTAATTTGCTTTACAAAAGTAACACTTTTTCTCTTCTAAAGTTTAATTTGTTCCCCATTTTTAATCAGTATAATTTCCTTACAATAACAGTCTTTTTCTATTCTCTCTCTTGACACTTTTGTTTAACATTTCTCTTGAGACTCCATTTATATAGAAAAAAATTGATTACCATACGATGAAAATGTTAAACTCTTAACTTATGGATATTTTGGTTTGTAAAATGTTTTGTTGATTAATTTATTTAACCATTTTATAGTGTTCTTCTTCCACATTCACATTGAGTATCTTCATAATATAATCTAATGGTGAATTCTTCTTATACACAATTCTTTACAAATATGAGTCTTTCTTATCTCTACTATAGTGGATCACTATTAAACTCCCTGAAATTTTTTTAGTTTCTTTACATTTAAGACATTCTTTATCTTCCCAGAAGTTTAATTTATTCTATTTTATCATATTTAATTCCTTTATGATATTCCCTTTCACAATCTTTTGCTTACAATTATAAATTGCATCTCCATCTTTCCTATTTTTATCTTTATAAAATTCCATTTAAAATCATTTAAATTCTTTGCCTGTGTACCTTTGTACTATTTTCTTTTGATGCGCCATTTAGTATATAGAAACATTTATTATTAACAGTTTTTTTGACGTTCTTCAAATTCATATTCATAAAACTTTCCGGTCTATTTCTTTCCATTATTTAAATCTTTTTAATACTATAAGTTACAGGATCTAGTGTTATTAATTTTGAGTAAATCCACAAAGATTTTCTCTTGACACAATTGTTTCTTATATGTTGATTCGAAAATGTTTGTTTTTTTTACTAAACAATTCTTACATGATCATTGACTTTAAATTTAGTTTTCCGTGGTGAAATTTCAAGGTGGACACATACTGTATGAAAACGGTCTCTAAAAAACTCCTTTTCTGCATCCTTATCTACGTCTTACGTTGGGCTTCATTTTGATTTGTGCCTGGTGAACTGTATCGTTATAATTGTTTACGATTTTTTTGAAGAATATCGATCCATTTAAAGTTTTTATTAAATCTCAAAAATTTACTTTTCATTCTCGGTCCATTTTGAGTTCCTGGGTTTGTTATAACTCTCTCTACAATACTTGATTCTCTCTTTCGTTTCAGTATGGATAAATCATTAATGTTGTAATTTCCCTCAATAACATCGTTTTTAAACTTCTTTATTTTTAAACTCTAAAACCCTTATCTGGTATGAAGTATGTGTTAGGAGGTTTGTTGAATTTGAATTCCTTATGGCATCTTTTTACTATATCTTCGAAAAGCTTTTGAAATATTCCCTTGCCGTTTTTTCTTTTGATAGCTCTTGACCCAGAAGCATATTTTGGAGAAATAGTATCAATAACATTTTAAACATATACTTTAAATCCATCCATTTTGATCTGCTGAATAGTTAGACATTATTATACTAAAATCTGGCCGTGCCCCATAAATCGATCGTCAATTCCTAATGTTATAATTTTTCTCTTTTTAAACTTTTTTTCGTACTGGTGCATGAATTTCTCGAGCTTCAATCTCTATCTCATCTTTAGTCTTCAATTCTTGCTTAACAGGTTTTGGATTTGGATTCTTTATAAACTTACTCTTGTTTGTCTTACATTTTGAACATTTTGCAGCGATTCTATACAATCCATTTTGAGTTTGAACGATTTTTGAATCTATATTTTTCGTTTTCTTTTTACACTTGTGACAGTGAATTAAATCATCTTCCATTTACATATCAAAGTTTCCAAGTTTATTTTAATTCGTCTAATATATCAGATTTTGCTTCATTTTTATAGCCATACGGTACTGTATCGATCTTATTTTCTAGGACAATTCTCTTATCATCTTTAGCGTTCAGTGCCAGCTTGTTTTATGGTAACAGTGTACAACTCATGTTTATAACTTTTGATGACTGTCATCTCCCTAAATTCTTCTTTATCTTTCGAACAAACATCTCTTCAAGTTTTCGATATTTATTGTTTTATTTACAACGCTTCTCTTAATTCCTTTACACCTAACTGGGTTTTTATCTAGATATTTGTACGAGTACATCTTAGACCTTAAACCACAAAATTCTTCTAAAACTTCGCTATTTAACTCATCTTTGAATTTCCCTATTACCTTCTTATTTTTAGTAGTGAAACATTCATGATCTTTTGGATAATCACTTGTATCAAAGTCATCTATATTTTCTTTAATAATTTTAAAAGGATCTCGTTTCAATTCTAGAAAATAACTGTCTGTATCCATGTAACACAGATTCAAATCTGGATCAAACTTCTTTAATTTGTTGTAATAAAACTCGTACATTAGCAATTTTGAGAGGTTCGAGAACTGAAAATCCTATGTAAATCGGTTTGTTAAATTTAACCTTTTGTTTGTACATGTGACTCGCTATACAGTTGTCGTCAAAGATAGTGAAGCTTTTGAAGTTCGTTTTCTTGGCCTGTTTCATTGAAAATTCTTCATTTCCTAGTCTAATATCACATCTGTTTCTCACATTTTCCATAGATTTTCCAAAAACTGAGTTGTTCATCAGCTTATAAAAGTCCTTTTCAAAGTCGCTTGTAAGCTTTGGTTCTCATGTTTGTGTTAAAATCAATGTATTCTTTCATAAAAGGCTTCTGATCAAATGCAATAACTCTATTCACATGTTTCAAAATCATACCTTGTTCCAAATAGAATTTCAAATTTCTCGAAATGAACAACGTATTCAGTTTTATCCAGTAGAGTTGTGCAAAGTTTGTTTTTAAAAATGTTCTGGAGCAAGAGGTAAATCCTTGTGATGTTCGTGTAAATTCGTTGGATATCCAAGATCAACTTCGAGAATATAGCCATAATCTTCGTCGCCAGTGAGTTCCAAAATTGTTTTCTTTCCATTCTGCTGGTGCAGTTGTGTAAGTTTTTGTGATCCATCCACTTGATAATCGCTAAACGGCAGTATGGTAAACTTTGGCATTGATGGCCATAACCCATAAAAGGTTATTAGGCATCCGAGATAGAGTAAATAGTTTTTCCGGGCTTTTGTCTTATCAAAAAGTCAATATCTTTTAAATATTTGTTAAATTTGGCTTTCACATATCGTTTTAAAGTACATTGAGAAATACCTCCCACGAATAACCTTTTTTCAATTCATTAAATACATATCGTAATCATGTAATCAAGTTGAAAGCTCGTTTTTAGTTAATTTTAACATAGCGTCCCATGGTCAAAGACTGGGAGCTGTTTAAGATAGTGTTTGCTGGATCAGATGCTTTATAGCAATTCAAACAAATATTCCTAAAATTTTTCAAAGATATCAGCGAGCAATAGAACATCTTGAATGTTATAGGAAGATCAGAGTTAGATTTCCCAAGGATTTTTCCTCCTTTTTAATTTGTTCCAAACGGCTCAAGTAGTTTGTTTGATAATCTTTTTCTCAGATTATGCTCTTCGTCTGTCAAAAGGGAATAGAAATCCTTGAAATTCCTCAATTCTTCTGATGTAATCAAGTTTTTGCAATTACTTACCTTGTCGATAAATTCATAGGAAATATGGCCTTTTCCAGATAGAACTTTTAAAGATTTCCTTCTTCGTCATTTGGCTGTCTTTCTATAATTTCATTCAGTCCAATCCTGTTATAAAATGATTTAGTATGTTTTAGAAAGTCTTCTTTCTTTAGATTTTTCGCTTAACTTATTTCAATAGAACGAGGCCATGGAATCTGAAATGTGGTCTACGGAAATGAGAACATTTATAAATTTTACTTTTCTAGAGGCTTTATCACATTGTCAAACTGCATAAGCCATATCCAGAATTTACTGAATAAATTTATATATTTTTTTCTTCTGAGTTTTGCGATCAAATCAATCGTTTCCATATTTACTTAGTAGCTAATTCTTTTATGTAACAAATGTTTGTGTCATAGATTACTCATATTGTGACAGAAAACCTGGAATGTTTTGTGTGGAAATTTCAAATTTAGGATTGCAACATGCAATGAGCTTGCGCCTTCGAAAACTTGCCGGTTTAAATGAACAATGAGTCTCTCACTTTTATTATAACTCTTATCATTATCCCAACTTATCAGGAAGTAAAACCATAACTGAATTGACCCAGAACGTCCAACATCATAAGCAGACCATTCCACAGATATGACAAACGTTTTGAATTTTTGATACGAAATTTTCTTCATTCTTCTGTCAATTTCATAGGTTATCATTGTTCCTTAGAATTATTATTTTTTCGCTATGTATTTCGATAAATTTATTGAGTTTCTTCAAACAATTTTGTCGGGACGTTTCTTTCAAAATTCTATCTCTTCATTTTTTATCTTGGGCCCCACCGATAAACATATCGGTTTTGTATACATTGCGATTGGTCACATTCGACACTAGAATATAAGAGTAAAACCTATAAGGAATGTGCCTCTTCTGAATCTTGGTTTGTATAAGTCGATCTTTGTGGATGAGATTGTTCTTGCATGTCGGAATTTTTTCTAATATGCTCTCAAAGATCCATATAAATCTCTATCGTACGGATGGTTAAAATTTCATTTTGATAATTAGTTAAATTTTAGTTGTTTTGACCTGGAATATGGGCATTAATATGGGCTTACATAACTTCATGTATTTTTAATTACAAATTTCTAATGTGATCTGTTAAATCTCCAGATTTGGTGTTAAAAAATGGCCACCTTCTTAAAACATCTTCTTACACAAAAATTTTCTTTTCTTTAATGTTTAGACAATCTGCGAAGAAACAAGCTTATTTAAATCGGTTATCAAAAACATAATGAGATTTATCAATCTTGTTTTAACATAACAATAAAATCAATGTTTGTTTCAAGCGTCATATTTTTTTACAAGAAATTTGTAACGGAAAACAATTGTTTAATATTTTCATATCAAAGACTTGATAGGACATTGATAGACATTGTTTGAGGATACTTATTACTTGGAATTGTAGCTTCGTTTTTTCAAATATTTGTATATCTTTCAAGCACATTGGATACTCAAAACCTGAAAATATTTCGTCCATTCACAAAAATTTTTTCGTATTTGCTTATACACGTTCACAGTCCTTTTCTTTCTGGTTTTTCAATAGCACATCTTATTGAGTAATATTAAAGCAAAAATCTAAATCTCTATTTTTTTATATAGTTGTATAACAAGCTTTTTTATCTTTGATTATTTTCTTCTGGTTAAAATCGATGTTATGATGCTGCATTCATCATTTTCGTGTTTGTTAAGGCTCAAAACTAGTTGTTTTACAACTTTTAAATGTCCATGTCCGGAACCTTTATTTGGATTATGTTCGTTTTGTTCTCAGATGTTGTTAATTTATTAAATTGCTTTAGTTAATAAAGTCGTTTAACGTCAAAGATTTCGTCTGCTGTTGATATGTAAAATACATTAGACGAACATGTTTGCGGTTCACCATTCACTAAAGGTTTTCGTTCGTATTCCACCATTCCAAAGAGAGATAAGCCCTTCATAATTTTTAAACATTTTTCCTTGAAATTTTCTCGATTAAAACTATTTAATTTCTGACTCGCATAATTTGAAAAGATATTTGTAAATTGACATGGAATTTGTCCGTCGTCAAGTTTGTTTAAAATGTATCTGCTTTGAAAAGACCGTGTTAATTGAGGATTAAAAACTTCCTACATCAATGATAATTTTCCGGATTTTACCTTTAAGAGTTTTTTTTAATCAATTTCTTCGATCATTTCAGACTTGGTTATTTAATCGTTAGTACGCGATAGCCCAACTTTTCAGCTAATTGAAATGAAGTTTTTCATCATTAAATAGGCTCTGAGATTTTTTCTTTTCAACTTGTTGAAATTTCTCTTTAATTCACGGTAATTTTCTGCTAAATTCTCAATATTAAACATGTTTTCGTGATCGGCAATTTTTAATTTTCCTACTAGCACCACTGTCTTAAATAATTTAGTTCATTTATTGTAAATTTTGCTTGTTTTTTTTCATGAAAACCCTTTTAGAATTATAATGGCGGAATCATGGAGTTTTATTTGTTCTTTAAAAATTTCTATTTTGCAGAACGGACATGATATTTTATCGCGCTTCCCATTTAGATAGAGAAAATTTTAATTTAATCTAAATAGGTGCCTCTGTAAACTCAACGATTTGCGCCTCTTCCACAGGCGTGATATCACTACGGATATAATGACGCCGGAGGGGGGGGGGGGGGGGGGGGGGGGGGGGGGGGGGGGGGGGGGGGTGGGGGGGGGGGGGGGCGAAAAAGCGATTATCGGTTGAGTGGTCGGTTCTGTAGTAGCACACCTCGACTGTCATTGATAACACACAGCCGCAATTCTTATCGGAACTAAATAATGGTTCCGGTAATGCTAGATTTTCTTTTAAGAATATAAAATTGTGTTGTTCCCCGTTTTACTATGTATAAACATTTTTCTTTTTCAAAATTGTTAGATAATTTTACCCTAATTTTAAAATTATGCGTTACATTATTGTTACTTGTAATTTTTCAAAATTATATTTTAAATTAATTTCTATAAAATTTTTAACTTCTCGAATGGGCTGTTTGTAATTGTGTTGCTGAGTATATATGTCCGCGAATTCGGTTTGGTTCGGTTAGGAAGTTTAACTTCGTGGAACTGTTTCAATGCGAGTGGCCATAGCGGAGAAACAGCCAAGTTCCAGATAGTATTCAGGATCGTTATTCCGGAACCATATTTTCTATCCGTATTTATCCTCGCTCTTCTCCTCTCTCTCTAGCCTGAAATATAGATCCTATGCCTATTAAACGACGGCAGAAGTGATCCGTGTCAATAGGCATAAAAAGAGAGGGAGAAGAAGAAAGAGACAGAGGGAGGAGAAAAGGTCGACCAGAGAAATGGTTTTTGCACTTTTTGACTTTAAATTTTTTCTATTTAAATGGAGTTTCTTGAAAGTAGTTGAAATGATATTGGATGAATGTAAGTTTAAAGAGTAATAAGAAGTTTTAAATGAATTCGGAAGAAAAGTGAAGAAACATAGAATCTTGAATTTGGAGGAAAATGAAAGATAAATTCGGGTTTAACAAATAATTGCCCGAGTTGGAAGATTGTAAAAGTAACACTTGGCCGAACAGATTTATTGACTGTTTTTGTGGATGGGAAAAAAAGGAATTAAAGAATTAAACAAAAAATGAAAAATTACACTTGATTGTTACTGGAAAGAAGACTATCTAAAGAATAGAAGAAATTATAACAATTAACCTTTGTAGAATAAAGTCTTAACTCTAAAAACTTGGCAGTCCCTCCCCACGTCATAGTACTGTTTTTGATAACCATAGTTGGTGTCTTTCTTCATAGGAATCACATGGAATATTATCTACAGTAATACCTTTTTGTTTCAACACAAAATGTGGCTATATTCTAATAAAGAAAAAAATTCATATAATGCTCCTTTAATAATGAATTGTGTTTTGGGATAAATCCTTGATACTACCAACAAAAATTCCTAAGAAATTTTCATCAATTTAAGTCTTGATTATATTGAAAAGAACGTAAATAATAATGGGAAAAATGTCATAAAAAAAACGATGAAAAACTCTCTGTTTTGTTTATTTTTTACTTTCTTTTCAATAACTTTCGTAATTATATTAAATATGTAATCCCTTCACTTTTTTAGTTTTTTGCCGATAGTAAAAACACTCCATTAGACGTTTTTTTCTGCAAAAGACTTTACAAGTTCTTTGAATTCTGTATCATTTAAGGAATGTATCAACTGTTCTTTAAAATGTTTTGGTAATTCGTTGAACTCGTTAAAATTGTCTTTCTTTGTAAGTTTTTGAAATGCTAGAAACTGAAGAGAGCTTGGTGAGTTCATGTTGTTTATTTAGTAGAAACGGTTTTTTATTAAAGTACAGTATGTTTTTAGTAAAAATGTTTTAAATTGATTAAATTTTATTAAGATAAATCCTTTATTCGTAGCAGATTTGACAACATATTACAAAGCACAGCTTAAGAAAGTAGAAGCAAACAGCTGTAGATTTGGTTAATATTTCATTCCACAGAGTAGATAGAAATGTACCGAATCGCTTTTGGAGACGAACGACCTGTAATTTCGGTTAAATTTTTCATTGAGATTTGCTGTGGTTATTATCTCAGCTTCCTTTATGGTACATTGAACAGTATTTGTACATTGCTTTTCGGTCGGCTCCGAAAGTGCGCCAGGAAAACCCCATATTACTATCTACTTATATATATATATTTATTTATATATATATATATATTTATATATATATATATATATATATATATATATATATAAAACTATGAGTTTTAGCTACACAATAACGATAGCTTTCGAATTTTTTACTCTCAGAGGACAAGGGGTTGGGGGAAATAAAAAATTTTATAATAGCACTTATAGTCTTCCCCCCCCCCCCCCACCCCCCCAATCTACATATAATTTCTAATATAAAACCCTTCCTACAATAGCTACATTATATGTAGACAACTCGGTTGCTTCACCATGCTTAGAGATCGTGTCAGTTCATCGTAGTGCAATGAATTGTGTACCTGATGAGACAATGAGACTGTAACTTAACCTTTTTATATGTTTCTCCGATGTCGAAACGATGTAAAGTTTCATTTTGAGCTTCTTTGTAACCGACTTTTTTCGGATCGTATTAGACGAACATGACTTCAGATTCCAGAAGTTGAGTTTGAGACAGCGTCAGATAACAGACGCTGCAATAAAAGGAATGTGGATGTTTATGTGGAGTCCTTAATATTGTTAATATAATAATAACAATAATAATATATTCATTTTCTAAAGCAAGCATAACAAGGCTTACATAAGAATTACATTAGTACAAACGTAACTTAACCTAAATTCCAAGTCTGACCAGTAAAATGCAGCCGAATATACTAATGTATCAATGATGTGACAAAAGGCGAATTTCCGAGGCCAAGCCTTTGTGGAGGGACAACTTAAATAAAAAAAGTTGAAATAGGCTTCAATAATAACTCATATTTAACAAAGAGACCACTAGGCCTACATAAAACGTGTCATAAAAAGCATTATACAATCAGAATTTAAAACAAAAACAAAATAAAAGTAAGAATACATTGAAAGCAAGGCTTTAAGGTTTCATTCCATGTTAACTTATAACATATATATATATATATATTATACATTACCAATTAATCATTAAAAATATATTTTACACTGCCATTAGAAAATAAGGAACTTCTAATTAGTTCACAAAATGAAATATAAAGAAATTTACATTATCTGATTTTCAAAGGAATTTTATTCAATACATAAGGTACTAAATAACAATTTTAAGACTTTCTAAAAGCAGTACTTATTGGTCTATGTACATAATCGTTTTTGGAATTTCTTAGTTTAGGTTTATATTCATTACTGCAATTGCAGCCTTAACTTATAAAAAAAAGAAAATACTTTGTAGACGTACAAGTAGTGTCTAAATAAAAGAATCTTGAAGGAAACAGGATTTTTCCGGACATTTGCCATCGTTCAGTGAAACAAGAAAACAGTAACACTACGTTTCGAGATCTGCAATCTGATCTCTTCTTCAGGTAAAGAACTAACCTAATACATAATTACAAACTAGGTTAAAATAAACAAATCTTACTAAAGCGTTGTGGCACGCCTAAGTCAGGAATCACAACCTACATGTTGTTGTCAACTTCACTAACACTAAAGACATGCACTTAATACAAAACTATACAAAACACTAATCATTAAAACTAAACTACGGAATACAGGTCACAATACGTCTTCACGTCTAATGATTAGTGTTTTGTATAGTTTTGTATTAAGTGCATGTCTTTAGTGTTAGTGAAGTTGACAACAACATGTAGGTTGTGATTCCTGACTTAGGCGTGCCACAACGCTTTAGTAAGATTTGTTTATTTTAACCTAGTTTGTAATTATGTATTAGGTTAGTTCTTTACCTGAAGAAGAGATCAGATTGCAGATCTCGAAAACGTAGTGTTACTGTTTTCTTGTTTCACTGAACGATGGCAAATGTCCGGAAAAATCCTGTTTCCTTCACAATCCTTCCATCGTCAAAAATAACCTTTAAATAAAAGAATCTTATAGCAATCAAAATGAGGGAAATATTATTCATGCCTAGGCTGTTTGGTTGTAACTGTACTGAGTTGTGACAAGAGTTTTCAAATTTGAATAATACGTTTCCCCCAGCATAAAATACCATATTCCAACCTACTGTCCTCTAATTAAAAATATAAAGTTCTCACTACATTAGTGCAAACCAATGTCTTTAACTCTTTGAAGCACAGACATTTTCAGTATTAAAAACCCTTTCATGCACAGAAACATTTTTTTCTTAAATGTTTGTGTTTGCTAGTTTTATTAGATCAATCTTACCTATTTGTTAATGAAAAAAATAATTAATTCTGAATGAATACAATTCGTCAGCATTTTATGACGTTATGAAAGGTGGTTAGCTGTGATGACCACCGTGCAACAGGCACATTATTCTTGGTGGTTAGTTGTACTAACCACCTAATACTATCATAATAAAACAAGTGTAAATATCTCATAAGGGCATTGAGTTAGTCAGAAATAGAGCTGTCCAACATACATTTTATTAATTATAAGAAATCAACCTTTAGATAAGAACAAAAAACAGTGTTAATATTCATTAAGCTTGAAGTTTATTCGATAATTCACTACACATTCGTTCTTGATGATGGACTTGAAAACAGTTTTTATCTTTGCCTAGACATAAGGCCACATTGCATGTAGAGCAGGTCCATGTTGATCTAACTGGCTTTTGTTTGGTACTGCATCTGGCACATCTCTTCATCGATGAATGCACTGGCATATGAGAAGCTGATGCGTTGCGAATGCACTTGTCAACATAAGGCTTGTGTGCTCTAATTTCTACACTATTTGTTGTTGGGAGAGCTCTTGCTGTGTTTACTTCAATAATTCTTGGTAAACTTTTCTTCTGAAATCCTTGTTAGTTAGCTTGTTTTCATCAAGAATTTTATTAAGAATGAAAGCATTGATAACAGATGCATCAACTAAGTGGAAAAAAATTCGAAAATACCACATTCTACTTTTTCTGTCCAACGCATAATCCCCTTTTAGCCGGTCAAAATTATCAACGTAATTCATTTTGTTGTTATAGTCTTTCAGAATCTGGGGACAAGGTATATCACTTAAAGTCCCATCCCTTTCTTTCCTTTGAAGTGTTACTGTGTCCGATGGGTTATGGCAGTTGGATATCAAATGTACTGACGTATTGTACTTCCATTTGAATACTGTAAGACCCTCACCACACTGCCTCCAGTCAAACTCCCCCCTTTTCAGAGTCTTATCTTCAGTTAATTGAGGCATATTTTTTCTCTGAGGGTTCACCGTCCCACAGGCAAAAATTTGGTTTTCCTTTAGTGTGATAAATAGAGCAGGACTAGTAAAAAAGTTATCAATAAACAACATATGTTGCGTACTAAACACATCCTTACACAGGTCTAGTACAACCCGAGATCCAAGTCCAACTTCAACATTTTCGGTTTGTTTTCCAGTATATATTTGAAAACAAAAGTTATACCCTCTTTGGTCGCATAGCATCCAGATTTTGAAACCTCTTTTGATTGGCTTGTTTTTTATATATTGCTTCAGCCTACCCCTGCCCTTGAATTTGACCATAGACTTATCAACAACAAGCTTTTTTTGAGGTGTGTAATGTTCCATAAAGGATGCTGAAAGATACCCAAGCACTGGCCTAATTTTATAAAGCTTATCATAGTTTTCGTCCCCACGGTCAGGTTGCAATGCGTTGTCGTTAAAAGGAATATTGCTTAGAATCCATCCAAATCTATTTACAGTCATTAGATCACAAATATAGGAATCATGGAAGTCCGGAGCAGACGACCAGTAGTCACGATAGCTGGGAAGTGTTTTCATTCCCATATATATGTTTATTCCAATGAATAAGCTTATTTCATCTGCTGTTGCAGCCTGCAATGTTTTGTTTGCATCCTGTTGAGTAGCATACAAGTTTGTATGGAACACAATACGATTTATTAGATCTTTGTGAAAATACAGATCAAATAAAGCTGCCGGTGACTTATTTGGTAGGTTCTTAACATTGTCTGAAAGTACTGAAAAAGATTTAAAATCAGGAATGATAGTCCTCTGTCTTTCATTTTTGTCCCATTCAAGTGCACGTTTCTTCAGGCTAATTTGTCTCCCACAACATAAATCATCTAGTTGTTTACGTTTTACCCCTCTTTTCTTAGTTATATTAGTATCATGGCTCTCCTGGGTAGTGAAAAGTGGAGCTGTTTTTGAAATTTGCTCTCCTCTTATAAGTTGAGCAGTTGTGGATGAAGGACCTGGCATGGCTGAAGTGAGAAAAGAGCATGTTATGTCTGGGGTACGTGATGTCCCCGGTAATTCTAAACAAGATGTCTTTTGTAATTCATCATAGGCCACAGATGCGTTTAGAGCAGGTGGTGTTGGTATTTCATCATCTAAATACCTAAGTAGACTGTCAGTCGGTGAAATTGGACTGTCAAGTAACAATTCATCCAAAACTCTTGGTGAATTTGTTTCATTAGATTTACCCATCTTACTCTGGCGAGAGTAAGTTTTTTTAGGAATAGCACACCTAGAATTAGGGCTATTATTAATAGCATGTTTATTTATTTATTTATTTACATTCCCACGGTATAACCATTTTGCAAAATTACAATACTTCAGATGACTAGAACAGTAATAAATTCTCATAAAAAAGTACAGTATGAAATATCAAGTTCAGCAATTGACCATGCCTACGACATAGTGAAATAAACAGATATAACAAAGATAAAACTAAAGCAATGTGAAACATAACGAAAGTGGTACCAATAACAATAGTGCAATAACAATAACAAGTGGTGATATAACAAGTAATAAAAAATAATAATACAACAATAACAATAATGATAACAGTAATAGACTAAATCATCAAAGATAACAATGGAGTAACTATTAATGTAATACTGTGCAGGACCCGGCAAGCTCACTCTGACTCAAATGTCTCCAGCCTCACTGTCAACACAGCACGTCTCAAAGCTCCCAGTCGATTGCAGAAAAAGTCTACTTCACTGCACACCTCGTTGCCAAGCCGAAGTATTCTTGGGACAGAGCTGAACTGGAGATAGTTGCGGTTTAAGTGGCTCAGCTCGAAGAGACGGCGCGACCTTGTGCCAGAAGGGAGACGAAAAGCAATTCGCTCCAAAAGAGGGGGGCAGACTACCACAAAATTGAGAATCTTATAAAGAAAGACAACATCTGCAACCTCCTTTCTAACGACCAGTGGATGTAGCCGAAGCAAGTTCAGAGGCCTATCAGGCTCTCTCCAGTGCAAATACCTAAGGAATTTATTTTGCACGGACTGCAGTCTGTCAATGAGGCCCACTTGGTAAGAAGACCAAACAACTGAAGCGTACTCGAGCAGCTGGAGGACAAGGGACTTGTAGAGGAGTACAAGAGCATTAGAGCCGAGGCCATGCCTAGCAGTTCTCATAATCAGCCCCATCATACCAGACGCTCGGCAGCATAATTGGTCAATATGGAGACTGTAGCCAAAAGAGGAGTCGAGAACTATTCCAAGATCTTTGATGGATGTACAATGATCAAGAAGCTTGTCATCAAGGGAGTAGTTGACATCAATTGTGTAGGTGGTTCTCTTGAATGTCATAAGCTTGGTCTTGCTGGCATTAATGGACATCCCGTTGCACTGACACCATTTCGATATACAGTTAAGAGCTTGCTGAAGATGTTCGCAGTCTGCGCTGGAAGACACTTCAAGAAAAAGTTTTATGTCGTCAGCAAACAGTAAGAAAGGAACTTTGGTGACCTCCTTGATGTCATTAATAAATATGGAAAATAAAAGCGGGCCAAGGTGGGAGCCCTGAGGCACACCAGAAGATGGGACAAAGGCGTCAGAAGTCTGATTTGCAAAGCGAACCACCAGCTTGCGGTCGGTAAGATAGCTACGGAACCATGCCTGCATAGTTCCCAAGACACCATAGCCCTCAAGTTTATTAAGTAGGTGATTGTGGCTGATCCTGTCGAACGCCTTGCTAAAATCAATGTAAACAGCATCAACTTGGCGCCTACGACTGAAAGCCTCAAGAACATAATTTTGGAATACGAGAAGATTAGTCACGGTGGATCTCCCTGCCATGAAGCCATGCTGTTCTTCAATGAAGATGTTCTTAAAGAGCGGCTGAAGGATGTCCAGTACCAAACCCTCGAATACCTTGCCCAACACTGAGAGGGTCACAATCGGCCGGTAATTATTTATGTTCTGTCTGTCACCAGATTTGAAAATGGGTACGACGTAACCCTCCTTCAGGATTTCAGGAAAAACTCCCTTGGCCAGGCTCAAGTTAAACAAAAAGAGAAGGATGGGGGCTAATTCGGCGCGGCAATGCTTCAGGACTCCAGGAGTAATGTTATCTGGGCCGCATCCCTTAGAAGCGTCGAGAGCTTTCAGCCTTTTAATGATTGCTTCAGCAGTAACTAAGACCTCTGAAAAGGTAAAAGGAGTCTCATATGCCTTTGTTGGTGGTGAACTTTTGGCATCGTTCCTGGATGGGAAGACACTTAAGTCACTGAAGTTCATCTCACTCGGAACAGAAGATTTTCGTCTTAAACCGTTGACAAAGCTCCAAAAGACTTTTACATTAGATGAGATAGCTAAGTCAACAAAGTGGACGTAGTTAGCCTTAGAAGCTCTAGAAAGGATCTTACATTGATCACGCACACTGCTAAATGCACAGTAGTCGAAGTCCGTGAGGGTTTTCTTATACTGTGCATGCAATATTTTCTTGAGGACAACCATGTCTTTTAACTCCTTGGTAAACCATTTTGGAAACGGGGAGCTCCCAACTCTCTTCAAGGGGGAATTCAATTTTATACAGTTACCGAGTTGAGAGCAGAAACTGGAAAAGACACAGTTCACATCTTTGCAGTCGTAGTCAACAACAATTGCGCCGCCCAAGGTTTCATTCTTGACATTCTCGAGGTTACATTTCCTCGTATCGTGAACATATTGTGGGCGTTGAATAAGGGGATTGATACTGCCTATGGTGCTCGTGAAACAAAGGGGAGGATGATAGTCTTCGAATGGCAGAAGAGGATCACTAGCGAAAGTGACAGAGAAATCTTGCTGAGTGGCAAACACTAGGTCCAACTGAACTCCTCTTCCATTCAGAACTCCACTTATCTGCCTAATGCCAAGCGACGAGGCCATATCCAAGACGGTTCTGTGTGAGGCAGAAGCAGCCTGTGGAGTGTCTGACATCCAGTTGAAATCAGGAAGACTGAAGTCCCCAATTATAAGGATAGATTGAAATTCGCTAGAGGTTGCAATGATCTCATCAAGCATAGCAGAGAAATTAATATAATCTTGAGAGGACGAGTGAGGATTTATGTAGACGCCACAAACAAGGAGCCTAGTAGAATTTTCAAACTTCAGTTCCACAAATAGAGCTTCACAAACTGAATTAGCGAATGATATTTCCTTGGAATGAAATTTATTGCAAACTGCCACTAAAACCCCGCCACCGTCCCCCTTGTGGCTGGTAAGCTCCGATCTGTCTTTGCAATATATAGTGTGATGAGTGAAGCCCAGCTCAGAAAAAGCAACGTGTTGATTTAGGTTTGTCTCCGCAAATATAATTATGTCATAGACGCATTGAAGCAAATTTTCAGATAAAGTGTGAGTCTTCGAGCGAATGCCTTACGTTCTGATACAGTCCTGTAAGTGTATAGGGTTTACCGTGGGAAGCTACTCGTTTTTTGACTGCATAATCTTAGGAATACCATTTAAGTATCTTACAGTGAAGTTGACTTCACCTTCCTTCCAACGGTGTGATAGTTCCTTCCTCGAGTGATCCAGATGGGCCAAATCCTGCTTAGTCTTGTCTCTGGCAAAACTTATGTTTGAGAAGTCTGGACCTAGTCCTCGAATGACATCTTTAGTGCAAGCTTTCAAAATCTTGTTAACTCTTTCTGCGCAACCAATAATAACCTTAAGAGGTATGGGCTTTGAAGCTAATCCTTTACCCACACGAAAAAATCTCAAGCTGCTCGAATTGCTGTTTGGGTGAGCTGATGACAAAATAGCCTCAATATTACGCTTGTCACTCTCACGTTTTTCATTTGGATTTGTCATAAGGCTTTTAGGTAGGCCAAATATCATTATATTTTTAGAGCGTAACAACCTCTCATTCACCTCCTCTACAACAAGACTTACGTCAACTTGACTGCTGCCTGCCAGAGACTTTGCGCTTTCTACGTTAGAAGCAATTCCAGATTCAATGCTGTCTACTCTGTCTCCTATATCCATGACCTGCTGTTCAACGGCATAAACACGGGGTTCAAGGGACGAGAGACTTGTGTTAATGGCTACAATTTCTGATTTAATGGAAACAACGTCTCTAGATATTGAATCAATTTTGTTTACTTTCTCTAATAAATCATCCAACTTAGAGTGGGCCGAATTCATTTGAGTTGATAGCTGATTGAGTGGTTGGTTCGAGAGATTTTTACATGTTTGTCAATGTTCGATTTAGTATGTAGGCCTACTTAATGTTTAACTGGAAGCTCCTCATTTTCTGATTCATCAGAAGATGAACGTAAAAACTAGTGTAATCATGTCTCATTTGGATGTTTTTGTGGGAGGATACCATGTCAAATCTTCATCTGTATCATTTGGTTGATCACAATCTGAATCACTATGAATCTCTTCTAAGTACTCAGAAATCGATCTATGATCCATAACTCAAGAGTTCAGAAAATCAATAAAAGTTCAAATATTTAGAGTTAGGTTAGGCCTACCATAGATGCGTGGTGGTCAGCAGCACTAACAACTAGTTACACCACAAACTAATATAGTAAATTGGTAGTATAGTTTTGTTCTTAATCCGTAAAAATTTGCTTCCAGGATAAGCTTGTTCATGTACATGAAAATAATACTAAAATTGTTGTAATTTGTTTGTTATTAAACAATACCTAAATTCCAGTTACCTAACCAATTAAATAACTACATTGCCAAATCATTTATATACGATTTGGTTTTAGTCAAGCTTTTTGTTCTCTAATCAAACAATATTTTCTCGGCGGTCATACATGAATATATCCAATACATAAAATATTTGATACGGCAGTAGCAGATGATAGTACCAGTTCATTATACAACCACTCTGATTTAGTATATCTACTCTTACTAAGTTAAAGGAAATAAAATATGTAAATTAAGGAAAGTTTGGGAAAATCGTTAAAGTTTGGAAATACGGGAAACATATATATCTGACCAAAATTAATGTAATTTTAATTTTATTCATTACATAGTATTTTATAAAACTTCTCTTTGTACTAATAAAATTCAATTTTTAAATTTATATACCATACATTTATGAGAATTTTATCATAGTATGAACATTTTATTGCACGTAAAAAGATTATTTCACCTGTAAATAATGAGTTATATAACATGCAAATGACTTATAACATGATGTACATACCTATTATTAATATAATACATAATTGTATAAATGGCAATAGCCATATTTAAATTTAATATACATTGAATCACAAAAAGTACTTGCTCCGCCGGGAGTAGAACCCGGATCTCTCACTTGCCGGGTGAATGTGCAATGGGCAATGGGCATTACTTCATAATTTATTGTGTTTGAGAAAGAGAGGCAGCATTTATTAGTTCAGTACTGAGACTAAGATATGTGTCGCGAAGTGAAATATACACGTAACTTATGAGTTTGAAACTACTGGATCTAATGTATTGATCAACACAGTTATGTGGTGCCCAAACAAAAGTTTCAATAAAAAAGGTATTCCGTGTTTAGTAAGAGTTTTTATTTTTCCTCCACGCACATAAGTTTGGTTTCATAAATTTAATAGTTTTTCAAATTGAAACTCTATACTTACAGTCACAATATTTAAGAATAAATGACTTCCAGGTATTAGGACAAACCCGTTTTAGGAATTACATAACAAAACTGGCAGTGCATAAAAAGAACAGTTACATCAATGTCTAGAAAAAGTAGTACCTGTTTGGGTATAAATAAAATCTTGGTGGGCATTTAAAAATATTTAGAATTTTCTAGAGTAGTAATTGTAACGTTTTGTCGGTTTAAAAAATTAAAATATGGAGTTAGGTAGTTAGGTTGACTGTTGGGAATGGAAAATACACGCCAATACTGCTCGACTGTATTAGCGGTGCTTGGCCATGATGGGTGAAGTTGGCCTCTATTTATCACTGTGTGCGAGTTTTTACGATTTTCTTGTCCCTATGCGTAATGTGTTTTCCATATAGTTCATTAGGATCTATAATTATTTAACCATTCTGCTAGGTTTAGTGGAGATAGCAAGGTTCACTCACATAATAAGATTTAATTAAATGCTCATGTAAGTTGGCTATTTATAAAGCATCGATTGGGTACAATTAAATCACTTAGTAATGATGGCAAAACGAGGGAATACAATTTACTATATGGAATAAAAAAATAATGGATACATATATAAACGATTAAAAATAAACTAAATGGTGTCGCCCTTATTCTCATCTTTAGTGCGGCTACATTCACCCAAGACGTGCTAACTGATATTGCAGGAATATAGCAATACGAGTAAATTATTTTCCATAGAAGGAACTAAGAATGGAAGTTTTTCCTGATATATATGTTTGTGATATTTTCCAAGTAAATTAATGCATTAAAAACATCCGTGGATAAACCAAGGCTAGTGTTTATATACCTGTTAAATATATATTATGAGAGCAGAAAGATTATTTTATCGAAGTACGTGTAAATTATTTATTCAATATATAGTGCTGAACATTGCAATTAAATGAAAATTATGCGTACATAAGTACTTTGCATAAACAGTTACATTTTCAGTAAAACGATCAACAATTTTATTATAATAAAATCTTTGGAGACACCTCCTCTTGAGCTCAAAGGTGGAATTCCTTACCTTAGAGCCCTTAATAGTGGATAAACAGACAGCTTGTGTACCAACCCTTGTTTTGCATTTGGTGTATCTAAATACGTTTCTCCTCTGTTACCTTACCTTTGAAGAGAATCGATTAGCTTGAAGCATGTTATCTTCTTGTGTCTTGTAGTATTTGGTCAACGGCTTGAGCGAACACCAGGAACGGTTCCTCAAACACAAAGCTGCCTTTAACCATGATCTTAATAGGCAGATCTATATCACAACAAATTGCAATCTTTCTAAATTTCCGTTGTTTTTAATATTACTTCTTAAGTATACAAACATTACATTCTTTAGCAGATCAGTGTTCAACTATTAACTACAGTTCACTTATCGTTTCTACTAAATCGTTTGATAAAGTGGATTATCTGCTGATTGTAACCTGTATGTAATGATTAAAAATCATCAGGGATTCAAAGATATGTGGCTTGGATGAAGACAAAACCGGAAGGATTATCCCATTTAGCACCATCTTTACTACCTTACAGGTCAATAGCAGTTAGTAGCATAATTCAAAATTTATGGTTTTCCTTAAAGTACGAAGGATATAGGTAGTATGCATAGCTTATGTAAGTCGTTAAAACTTTAAGTTGGAATTTAATTAGCTTATACATGACATTTTGATGATCTATTTTTAATATAAATGGGAATATTTGCTACACAAATTATATTTCTGCTATTTATTACTATTACAATTGCTCAATTTATTTTACCAATAAAGACAGACATAAGAAGGAAAGATGTCATTATGTCTCAGTTATTATTAAGTTGAAATCAAAGTTGAAGAGAATTAAATCGTAACAAAATAATAGAATAAATCCTTATGTTACTTAAGGACATTAAAAATTGTTGTATAATACATATTTAGGATTGAGTCCTGGTGTTCACTACATTGCTATTACGTAAGCATAGGTAATCTTTGACTATTTAAAGAAACCTTATAAAGTATATCTCATAATTCAAACAAATAACTTCCTTATGGTTTTGAATAAATTATAAGGGAATTTCAAAGGTACTCCTCTGGACTTCCTATAGCTTTTGACAGAATTCTACAATAAAAATGTATTAATAATAGTATTTTTAAATTTTGTTATTGCCTGACTCACGCACGAACTAAATCCCATTATCTGTCTCGATAAATAAAACATTTTGCGTATTATAATAACAAGTCAAAATCTAATCGTATTGAATACACCTTTTGTATGGAACAAAAATCAGGTTTAGTTAGCGACAGGTGTTTTTACCCGTTTGGTTAAAATTATGGACGTACACACAGGTTCCCGTAAAAGTACACGAATGTTATTTATGTATTGTACACAAGCTTATTAAATGTTTCAGAGAGGCTGAATAGCATCATTCTAAACTAATTAACGTCGCGTGGAACTTTAACCAAGCGGACCAGGTGTTTATGGTTCGTTAACTTCAAATTAAGCCTGTAACGTTCGTAATGTTTCACACTGCATTAAGGCTTTATATCCATGTAATAATTGACTAAGCCTACATGTATATAGTAAAGTAGTTAAACCGAATAATATTCATGAATACAATTTTTCATCGCTTGATTCGGTTCAATAATATTGAGTCATATTACCGTTAAAATTCCTCAATTGTTCATTTCGTCTTGTATATTTAATAGCTCAAATATATAAATGACATGCAAACATTATAATGACATCTTTAAAACTTACTCTGAAACTACTGTTCTATATAAACGTATAAAATATACATATAAATGTATATTTAAATTATTCTCTGGTACTAACTAATGCTTTACATATATGTTCTTTAAATTCAAAAGTTTCAATAATGTTAGGAGAAAATATTTGACCTTGCTTCTCACAAGTACATTTGCCATCGTTCAGTGAAACAAAAAATCAGTAACAGTACGTTTCGAGATCGGCAATCTGACCTCTTCTTCAGGCAAATAACTAACCTAATACATAGTTACAAACTAGGTTAAAAAAAAACAAATCATACCGAAGCGTTGTAGCACGCCTAAATCTGGAATCACAACTACCATGTTGTGTGTCAACTTCACTAACTCTAAAACATGCACTTAATAATTAACTATACACAACACTAATCATTAAAACAGAACTACAGAATACAGGTCGCAATACGTCTGCATTCGTCTACTAACCACCTACGACTGTCCAGAGACCAATAGCAAATGGCAATTGTCATGGCAAAAAGAAACAGGACGGCGGAAAAAAAGGAAGGGGAACAGGAATGGACCTTATTTATTATTCATGCTAGATGAAATTCTTAAAATCATATTGCGACTCCGCATTGGTTTATTTTCTATCCATTTTTATCGACTGATGTTTGACTGATTGGTTGGTCTGCCAATTTAATGTATGCTGCTTCTATTAATTTCATTTTGAACAAATGTGGTTCTCGATGTATTATTTTGGCTTTATCCCAATTCATATGATGGTCTTCAGACCAACAATGGTGTGCAATTTTTTACTTTTCTTTGAGAATCTTTCTCGTGTTTTTTTGTGCTCTTTTATCCTTACGTTTAATGGTATTTTGGTCTTGCCTATGTATTACCTATTGCAACTACATTTTATACTGTGAACACAGTTTTTGAAACCCTGTGTGCCATTTTTTTGGTTTTCTTTTTCCAAAATTTGTCTAAGAGTATTGTGTGTTTTAAACGCGGTTATAATCTTGTACTTTATACAAACTCTTCTAATAATCTTCTACTACCTAGTTCCTAGGTAAATTCTCATGTTCGTTCTTTTATTGTTTCATGCAAAATAAGCATAATATAGACTGTTGCCTAAGAAATTAAAAAGATGCAAGCAAACAACAGACTACACGACCTTAAAAAACTTACTTTATATAATTTCAATACGTAAATATTTAATACATCTTCGTGGAAGCTACCAGCATTACAGTCTTACACTACCGATAGCTCTTCACTGTGTGAATCTTGTTGTCTGTAATACACCCCAGCTTCGAGAACATTTCAGCCTACATGGACTTCTGGAGTATAAATATTTCAGACCTCTGTAAGTGCAAGGTGCATAGTACGACCAGGAACCTACCTCTCTAAAGGAGTGTCCATTCACGTTATATTGAACATTATAAAAATGCTTGGATTTCATCACTTATGAGTTTCCTCGTAACTTAAAAAATCTAACATCTAAAACTACCCAGATACTGTATCCCAAATCCTCTCAGATATCCAGGCTTTAGTAGGTTCTCTTCCGATAGAAATGTATTGGTAGGAAAATTCAAACATACGGTAGGTAGTTTTAGGATTCTATAATGTACGGGCTCAGGGACCTGCCGATATATAAATTTACTGCCTTTAGAACCTTACATATTTGTAAAATCCCAACACTAAACACCTAAAAATGTCAAAAGATCTAGTAAGATTGACTTTAGGAAACATTCAGTACCGAAAGATCTCGCAAAAGTAATAAACTTTGCACCTATAAAGATATGATCTTTAGATAATTTTGGATTACAAAATCCTATATCCATATTACAATATATCAATACAATACAATATCAATCCTATATCTGTATTACAAAGATCAATAGAAAAAGGGGTTTTCTAGAAAGCCAACGTTTTATTTCCGAAAGCATCTAAGTAACTCCTTAGTTAAGAGAACTCCGTATGCATGACAAAATAGTTTAATAGTCATGAATACATGAAATTATAGAGCAGTTTCTGTTCGAGAAGTAGCCTACAGGGATAGCAGTTCTTGGTATATTTTCTCCGTAAGTGTATATGTTATCTTCCTATGTTTTCTGTATATTTTTCCCATCTGTTTATGTATGAATCCAGTTATATCAGGTTTCGAGAAATTATATTAAAAAAATGTACTAATATGCGCCTTTAGTACCAGATATTTTAATTATAATCGTGCCATCTTGGCTTCAACGTTTAAGGACTAAGAGCTAATTTGTATATTACAATTAATCGATAGGCGAATTTTACGGAATGAATACAATAAATTTTAGCCTTGATTGCAAAAATAGTATTATGACAGCGAACAAGAGTGACAGATATTATTTAGATTAGTATTCTTTAGATAGTTGGTCTTTTGGTGGCTTCTACTGATTAAACATAGGTTTACGTGTATAACGGCCGGCTTTCCAATTCATTAGCTCTTTTTATATCTTTCTATACTAGAACTAGTTTAGCTGACAATATATATCTTTCTTAAAGAAAATTTCTCAGCCGATTTAACGAAAAAATAGTTTTGAGTTCTTATTCTCGTAAATTGCCATTTAGTTCTCAGCTGTGAGACTGTTCAGACGATAAAGGCTATTAATAACTTTGAATACTAATAAACAAATAATTCTAATTATAACTTAAGTTTTATTATTTTAAATCTTGTTCAACAATGTTTACAACAGATGATTTATGAGATTGGTTAGCATAAGTTCTATTTCAAACTCCTAAAATCCATAATTACTCAGAGAACCTCTAATTTTGGTATTATTTGTAAGAAAAGGAATGATGTTTTACTAACAACTAAAAAGAATAACATAAAAAGATAAATATTGCATGATATAGGTTATATATTGTTTCATATATCAATAATTAATAGTAAGAAATAACATACAATTGAGACTGTAATATTCTGCAACTGGAATAGTTTAAACAACACTTAACATCGAACTACACCTACACTGTTGTCTAACTCTACTGTACACTGCTCTGGTCCTGTTAGTGACTATTATGGGTTCAATGGTCTGTATAAACGTTCAGCTGTGCCGAGTTGTCTCTTGTACAGTAATAGCTTCTTGTTTCGCTAATGTACATAACTTGAACCGGACCTACATTATTATGTTTGTTTTCTTATAGTTCTTGCAACAATAGATCTGTATTCAAAGAGAAAATATTTGAAGATTTTTATATCTGCAAAACTCTTGTAGCTTTAACAGTAGTAAAATAACTCTAATTTTTATTCATTATTTCATGAATATGTATTGACCTACTAAAACCAACTTCAGTAACAATTGAACTATTTTAACCTAGTTTCAAGGAGTCCTAAGTGGGTGTTCTTAGGTTAATACATTTAGGATCTAGTACATTATGTAGTTTTTAAACGGAAGTAGGCATATTTTAGGTACGAATTATTACAGTGTTTGTGATTTAGAAACTTGGATGATACAAAAATGACCTATGATTTTTATTTAGGTTTTGCGAGCGTATAGGCACTTTCGGTTCGAATCCATTATGTTTCCACGCTAATAAGCTTTAGTTTGCTTGTTATTCCAATTAACTATATAATTGGAATGCGTTTTATATATATATATATATATATAATATATATATATATATATATAACTAACGTTGACATAGACCCAAGCGTTTGTAGCTTGGCTTGGGCGTAAAATCGTCATCATTAGCAGTTCACGACAGAAAACTATGCAGGTATATCTTCAGGTAAAAAACGGAAAGGAACTAGACAAAACAGGCAAGATACTGGAAAAAACAGCCAATGAACTAGACAAAACACATCTCGTGCCTTTGAGCGACATCAGACTGATGTCGTTCTAGTTGAAGTTTGGAGCAGAATATCCTTGACACTAAATAATCTCCTTTTAGCCATGTTACCTCATTAAGCTACGGGGTTTCCTTCGTCTTCCATCTGGGAACGTTATGAGGTAGCCAAATAATTGTATAATAAACTTGTTGCAAACAAACCAACTAAAGTTTTACTGCTATTATACATAAAAATAATTAAGATATCGCTATTTCGTATGGATAAACATTTAAACTCATTGTATGACATACAATATATGAGATAAAATAGTTAAAACAAAGAATGGTTGCAATTTTGAAAATTTTTAACATATTATATTAATTAGATTACAAACCCATTTAAACTTGTTGATATGAATCTAGGTTTGAGAGAAATATATATACGTATAACTATAAATGTATATATATATATATATACCCCTTTATTTATTCAGCTTTGTTAGCTGTTTCATAGTTAGTCAGAAATTAATTTTATTTTAGTACCCCATTTTACCCCGATTTCCCTACAATATCAAACTGTAACACAAACGTATTACCATGACTGCTACTAAAATTTTAAGGTAACTACGTTTGGAGGGTTTTAAAATTACTTGATATAGGCTAAATAACATACTAGGCAGTCACTAATTATCGTTTATTGAATATTGGCATAACTATATTAAGAAATAATAAAACAAAGTTATCTTTAACATTTTCTACTTTTTAAATATTTGCTTTTTAAAACTATGGGAAATGGTGGGGTTTTAATCAGAATACTATATAATCTGTTAAATATACATTAAAAATGTATATAAATGTGTATGTAAGGGTTCATTGTAATACTTACTCATAGTGGAACAATTTCCATAACGCATATTTTTTATCGGGCTATGAATGAACTTTGTTAACTTATTTACCACACATTGACCATTGATAAGTAACTCATAAACTATAAGTTCACTAACTTAATCTTAGATTTTTAGAAATATAAATGTTCGTTCTACTCGTATATTTCACAGATTGAAAATAAAATAATTGGCATCTAATGTATTTGGCTAAATAATATGCTAAAATAATATATCGCTTTAATAAGCAAAAACTGTGACACGAACCAGAACAGCAACTGGTCTCACTTTGGCATTAATGATATAAAAATGTCACCTTGTCTAAAGCCTGATATCGCGCTTTCAATGTGAGATGGAATTGTAGAATATTAGGATGAAATTTTTCTCCATATTATACACAAAAAGAATACGTTCCTGTTTTGATAATAGGAAACCGTTTCAAATTATATCCGTTTATATTTTATATTTATTAAGAAACCTTATATTTCTTTTAAATGGTCACAATTAAAAGTAATGAATTATTCAGCAACAGTTTTGGCTAATAAAACATCCGATAGCAAATATGTTTAATGTTAAGTTTTTAATTTAATGACACTGGTAGGTCAAGTAAGAGTATATGTATCCTGGGGACAAAATAAGGTTATGTGATAGTTGTATGTAATAAAAGGAAAAGACCTTCTGTTGCTTATAAGTTATACACTTTTATCAGTAGTTGTGTTGTAGTCACAACATAAGACACAAACGAGAACTTGTCAAAACTCAATAAGGAAGTTTAAATTAGGTCACCTTTAGATTCAAAGGCACGTCTTCCACTAACGCGTCAACTTCTTGAAACGTGTTTCACTTGTTATAACTATTAAATATTTTGGTTATTCTTATCCGTGAATGAAAAAGGATAATTGTTTTATTACTATACGTAAAAAAATATTACATTCTTTCATATTTAAATAATATTGACTGGCTGATCAACAGGGGAGGCTTTTATTTTACCTCATTAAATTAATATTTTTCAAATTTAATATAATAAATTAACCTTTGCAGTATCGTAGGCTCAGGTAGACTATAATGAATTTCTCGTTAGTGGAGAATAATGTGGGGACTTGGCACTCAAGGGTAACTTTTTAGTGAACACTTCTGGGTACTAAAAATTACATAAAAATAATTTCATGTCAATCAAACTTATCTATTAGGTCTACCCTCTCTTAAATCCATCCTCTACAGTAAACTATACCTTATATAATAGTATTTTACCCCAATAGCTACTCATTTATGGGAAAAAGAGAAGTGTCACTACCGGACATCCATGGGGGCAATAAAAAGGTAAATAAAAACATAAAAATTTACAAGAATACCACCTTTGTTAGACGTCTCGTTAAAAATACAATTTCTTAATACATACAACATATTATTCGTAGCGCACACACCGCCTACCCATTAAGTTTTGCTTAGATACTGTCCGACATTACACAGCCATAAATGTCCGTCATAAGTGGAGAGTCTAGTTCCTTTGGCTGGGAATTTCTTGTTTAAAGGCGCAAATTGAACATATACATTGAAATGGAACTAAATATTTATATATTTATGATGTGCTTTTACCATATCAAGGAAGAAATTTGCATTTTTAAGTAAACAACAATAAACCTTTAAAACATTTAATACATTTTATTTGTGCAATGTACATTGTATTAACTGGTATTCAATAATGTGAGATAGTTGTGAACACGATAACTACCACTACCGTATTTTTTAACAAACTCAAATCAAACTTGGTTGGTAGAAGTATTTATGCATGGCTTTGGCAAGCTTGTTAGTGAGTCCTAACCAATAAAAAGTATTAAATTGGCTGCTATTTTATTACCAAAAAATCCACAATGGCTCACATGTGCAGCATTTTCTCGAAATCCGTGGTAAACCCATAGATCATAGCTGAAATCAAAATTCCCTAAATACTTTTATATTTACTATATAAAAGGTCTAGTCATTGTCTGACGTATCTCTAATAGTTAAGCCTCAACCACTCTCAAAATCAATATTTTGTTAAATCCAGAAAATAAGTAAACACTACGGTCTACTTTTAATTCCTAGGCAAATCCCATTTCGGAATTCAAAGAATCATATACATTCTCATATATCCGAATTTATTACATAAATGAAGATATTGATAGCTTTCAGGCATTCTCTAGTTGTTACATGAACTAAGCTAGAATATTACCAAATTTAAGTTTATAGCATACAATTAAATTAGCTTGACTTAGTATACTCTAAGTAAGTCAATACCACAGAGTTTAAAGATAAAGGTGTTTGGAATAAATTAAGAACGCTTAACGTCCTTTTATTTCAAGTACAAGATCTTCCCAGAGAGGATGAGGTTACCAAGGGTTAATAGAACAGATGTTTCTTTCATCGAGGGAGTTGAGTCAATTACGAAATTAAGTAGACCAAGTGGTTCATCTAAGCTTTAGCTTAATGGATGGTTAAATTATCATAGGTATAATCATTTACCAAATGAATCTGCTGGAAGTAAAATTATTTCAAAAGTTGAAGGTATATTTTTATTGGATATGAGCTAAAAAGTTAACTCTTAATCCACTCTTAATAAAGGCAAATAAAGAATATAACGATGTTTGTAAACAAAAACGCTAAGGGTCGAGTCTGTGTATAAGGTTGTTTGAAAATAAAGTGTGCAGCTTCATAATTAAAACAGAATACATTTCATTACCGGAAAACGTTAATTGAAAATTTAGTAGAAGTAATTATAACGACTTGAATTGTAGATATTAGTATTTAGACATCCAAAACTATATAAAATATTTTTTGATTAGTAAGCTCCGAGTGAATATTCGGTAAAATGTATTACTAGATTTTTAAACTATTAAATATGATCTGTTTTGTCTTAAATGAAAATCACAGTTCTAAATTAAAATATTGGATTTATTTTACACTGGCAAATTAATAAGTTCAAAGTTTCAGAATTTTCATCACTCTATTTTCCACAAAGAATTAACAAACCATTTAGTAAAGTTAAAAGGTCCTTTGGCAAAAATCAAAATATTAATCAAATATATCAAACTAAAAATCAGAGCTCTCTTCTAAAATAAAATAATAACATTTTCAAATAAAAATCAAATACCAATTGGAAATACCTAAAATAAAAATGTTCACTTCTTAGTTCACTCAAAATTCAAAAATACAAGTTTAAACTTCTCTTTCCACTAGTTGAACCTTAACTTTCAAGTCTCTGTAATTCAGATTACAACTCTCTAAAAAAATTATTAAAGTACAATCAATTACCAATTAACAACTCACAATAAAACAGTTCCAATTAAATATTAATAGACTACTAAATTTCCAAATTTCAAATAAAGTTATCGACAAGGTTCAATTTTAATTCACTTTTCTTGCAAGTATGAACCAAATGTAACTTGTACGATTCTATTGTGCTCTATTGTTCATCGCGAATTTATTATTCATATTGCTCTGTAGTTTCTATGAATTTAATTTTTTCCTATAGAAAAAGACTACAACATTAATTTTATATCAGATCTGGAAGACTATTTCAATAAAACGTACAATAAATTTGGTTCTTACCTCAAAATCCCTTGCGGAAAAAAAATTTAGAAACACGGCGCACTGCAATCAACTTAATTCGCGTAAATTACCAAAATAAGGACGAAAATTATGAGATGGCGCTTATATACTTCCCCTTCCAAGCAAATCTGATGGACATCTGTTGTGTTCTCTCATTGGTCCAGCTGTATCAAACAAGGAGAACAATAGCCGTAACAAGACAAGTTCTGATCAATTCAAGGCAGTGAACCGCCTTCCTAACAATTTTAAACTACCAGTAGTAACTTGCCTATATTCGTTTTTATCCTAACTTCTCACAATATAATTAAAAATTAAATCCCAATATTTCGTTCTAAAAATTTACATTTAATTTAAGTTTTAATTAAAATATTAAACTAATGTAGCTTTAAAAACGCTACAGTAATTTAATCTACAGTTTTAAAGGGCTCACAACAGTATCCCGCCACAAAATGTAGCTGTTTTTCCTTGTCGAGGTGTCATACTATTATATAGCTTCTTTGGATATAGGCAATAAACCTCAAAAGTGCCACAAAGTTAGTCATGTGTTACGCATAGGAAATAAGCTGTGGTAAGACATGGTATGAGAATATGCACTTAAAAGCTTACCTCAAATATATCAAAATGTGTTCAATAGTTAATACAGTTTAATCGCTTTACAGTTGTTAGATCACTATAATTATAAATCAAGTGTATAATATTAACAGGAATTCTGTAATCGAACTGATGGAAAGTAAAATGTAGTTATTAGCTAGAAAATGGTTATGAAGGCAATACTGAAAAAAAATGGTAGATCCCATAACAAGAAAAGGCTCTTAAAGGTTATTGGTAAGGCCCGAGTGAGGATATGGGGGATCAATCTTTCACACACGTCTATAAATGCCTGGAAATAGAGTCATAATCTGGATATGAAGAACGGTTCATGACTCGCAGCTAAATCTTCTACACAATATAATGGACCAGACTCTAAGACTTAATCAAGGACGATGTACGGATGGTACTCAGAAACTTAATAAGATGCTGTCTTCTTTTTAGATACATCTAGAGAAGATGGGATAATCTATACTGATAGATGCCTTTATACTGTATAGACAGAAGAAAAAGTTCATACCATTTGACCGAATTATCCTCTTATCAAGGAAATGGTTGCTAGTTGGTTTACTTCACGAAAGGAAGTCATAAAATGGAATCCTAAAATCTAAAAGGATTTTGTAGAAATCTCAGACTTGTATGCTAAACTGCTAAGGAGATCTTAAATTTAATTTTATTGATAATTACAGAATCCTAGACTCATAATAGTAGGCGCTAAAACTAGCTTGTTTTCTCAAACTGCAATAACAATACACACAATTAAAACTCTATGAGGCAAGTGTATTACTCCTCGCACATTGTATTTATAACCGTAATTTATAGCTAACATAAAGTAGCATGGCATAATAAATTGCACAACTGATATTGTGCAACACGTTATAAATAACGTAGGTGAAAAACCTCTGACCTCTATACAACTTTAATAGAGCTGTACATTGGATAGACATTCGAATGGACTGACCTTAATAATAGAACTTTTTCTATCAATCTTTTGCCATTTCCTCTTTTTTGTCCCAGCGTTTAATTGTTTTAAAGGTATAGTTCGTTCACTTTAGGATGTTAGGCATTTTTATTATGTACACTTTGTAGAAAAATCGATTGATATCCCTAGGTTAGCCTCTAAAATAACACAACAAGCGTTATTTTATAAGAGACTATAACAACACAAAATGTATAATTTCCTGTATTTATTTGAAATAATTGGTTTTGTACGATCGTTGTATCGAATTAGCCTATAAAGAGACATACATTATAAAATTCCTTTAACAAAAATATTTTTTTTTAACTTTTACATTTAAATATAAATAGTTCCAAAATGGTTAACTTATAAGTAAATACGGTTTAAAATTGAAATGTTCTTATGTGGTATATTTAATGTTAGTTTCCTCATTGTGAAATGTAAATATAATCATATTAATAATTACGAAAAGGAATCATTTCGACATAGCGTAAAGCACTGTTCTGGTAAATGTTATTGATTAAGACTTTTTATAATAATAAATATATTAGCTTAAAATATTTAATTTCCTTAATTAGTAAAGTGTTTTCAGACTTTCCAAGCTACCTGTATAGTTCTGTAACTTATTATCTCAAATTGTAATATTATGGAAATGGAAAAAGTCTAAATATAAACAGTATAGTACTCACTGCTTTAGATAATAGTCATAGTCAAGCATATCAAACATTTACAACAGTATAAAACTTGAATATGCAATTTTCATTTACACACACGCGCGCGCGTACACAAGGACGGGGCTTCTCAAACTTCGCCATTTAACCAAAAGGAAAATAAGCCAGAACAGGTGCTTTTGCACCGCCCTACCCCGCCAGAAGAGCGAAAACAGATGAGAGCGCAGAAAGAGGTGATAAAGCTCGTGTTCCCCACAGTTCCAGATGTCCAGAATGATGAATCTGAGTAGACAACGATAGCTAAGAGGGTGAGAAAGGAAAACATAGTCGTGGAGGAGACAACCAAAGTGCCCTCAAAAAAGAAAGACCAAAGTTTGGCGAAACTCTGCAGGAAACTTGATATTACGGGTTAAGAGGAAAGCCGTTAAAAGTCAGATAACAGAGTCCTAGTTATTTATTAAGGTCGTACAGAAATGGGTTTCAAAAACTTCTATGGCTGATAGTACTCATCTTTCCACAGAAAAATTTCCCATAATCATAGGATGAGAAATGTTTCGTTTAGCCGATGGTTATTTTATTTAAAAATATCTCTAGAACTATTAAAGCTACAGATACCAAACATTGCACATAGGTACTGACAAATAAAAGGAAAGGAACAAAGTAATCGTGCTATTTGCTTTACAATTAACGAAATGGAGCTTGTTTAAAATTGTCGACAAAAAATTTTTATAAAATTTGTATTACAATCACAACGTTATTTTGGTGAATGAAATCCGTCAACACTTGACGAAGCACGACCACTTTTTCAGTAAGCTTGCACAAATCGGGAACAACTATCACTGTCACACATCAGCTGTTTTGACATGTTTGTGGTTGCGGCGTGTGCAAGTGTACTTTTAAAGTAGCTGTGCTGAAACATATTAATATAAGAATAACAAAAAATGTCATTCCCACAATTGGAAATAAAGCTCTCAATAGTACAATCTATATAGAGGACACCAACAATAAGACAAGAAAGAATACTGGCTCAAGATGTCTTATATTTCTCTCCTCCTCCACTTCTATATACTCTAATTACGGCTACGAATTACGGTATAATAGAATAGAATATAAAATTCTTTATTTTGCTGCAATACAATTTAGTACATTAAAAACACATTTACAACTCTACATGAATATGTATTTTACACCCTTAAACATGTACAAAAATAAATAACTATATTATACTTAAAGATAATTTTTAATCGATTCTTAGAGATGCTATTATACATGTTAGACGACCGAAACAACCGAAACAGCCCCCGCAAAAAAACATTCCATAATAAAAACGGCATGACATACATAAATAAATATATTATAAAACTATCAACATATTTTACCATCATGAAACTTTGACTTATTACAAACAGTCCCTCGCAAAGGGCGCCCCAGTCACCCCAAACATCCAAAATACAATATACTTATATTTAAATTTAAATAATAGTTGTACATTGACTACATTAATTGAACAAACTATGATAAAAAACACTCAAGTTTTTCAACATAACAATTGGTTGTAAATGACTACTCATTATGTTCCATAACTAAGCAAAATAAATAGGTTATCCCCTAGGGAAAATTCCTGTGTTGGGATCGCCAGCACGTTAAAATTATTAAAGATTAAAAAACGGCATGACATAAATAAATAAATATATTATAAAACTATCAAAATAACTAAACATGTAATATCTGTGCAATAGTAAGTTAAATTAAATATAATCAGAACCACATGCAAAATAATATGTTGAGAACCTAACTATTTGCAATTAAAACCGTTAATACTGCAGTTGCAATAGTGTTCTATTGCACAATTTTCAAAACAATATCTAAATTTTCTGTAATAAAAAGCCACTTTCTTAAGTTAGACAAAAATTGATTTATGTTAGAAAAAATTTCAAGTTAGTGAATGATTGTATTAAAAACTTGGAGTGCAATACTACCGTAAAAATTTTGATACGCTGCTGAATGTGATTTCGGAACATGCATTACTTAACATCGTCTTAAGTTATGGTTTGTACTACAAGTCATTACGGAGAAAGCTGTACTTCTTACAAAAAATAGTTTTAAGACTTTATACATAAATAGATGCTTTAGTGGAAACAATTTCAAATGAAAAAAATCGGCCAGGCATGCTCAAGCTTTCCCTTTCCTGCAATCACACGGACAAAGTGTTTTTGTAATATAATAATAGGGTAAAGTGTCGATTGATAGGCTCCACCCCAGCAAGTAATTCCATACCCCAGCCTGGATCCAATGAGAGCGTGATACACATTGATCATAACCTTCCTTGGACATAATTGTCGAAGCAAATAAAACTTTCTTAAGCTAATGTACAGTTCCTTTTTCAATTTTAAAATATGTGACTTCCATGTTAGCTTACTGTCGATAATCAGTCCAAGGTATTTAATACTATTGTTCTGTTCTATAATCATGCAATTGCACTGTTGGTAGGTATTGTTAAAACAATTAAAATCATGGAATTTGAAATGTGTTTCCAAATTGTACTCTGTCTTTAGACCAAAAATTAAAAACTTTGTTTTTTTACTCAAAATCATGTAATTTTTATCAAACCATAAACGTAATAGTTTTAAATCATTCTCCATTTCATTTTTCAAGGTGTTTAAACATTTATTTTTATAAATAAAAACTGTGTCATCGGCAAAGGCAAATACACGACCCCTGAAGCGCCCATTACACAAGTCATTGATGTAAATCAAAAATAAAACTGGACCCAATACAGACCCTTGAGGCACACCATGCTTCACCGATCCAGACTGGCTGACCAAATCATCAACTCTAACACTTTGTTCTCTATTAGAGAGGTAGCTTGAAAACCACTTATGTGGTAAGCCTCTGATGCCAGCCAGCCACAGTTTATCAAGTAGTATGCAATGGTACACTGTATCAAAAGCTTTAGTGATGTCTAAAAACAACGCCGAGGATTTTTCGCCACTGTTTATTGAGACAAAGATCTACTCAGTAAATGGTATTAGAGCTTCTTCGGTTGAGAGTTTCTCTCGAAATCAAAATAGGTTTTTGCTAAAGAATTTGTTTTTATCTAAGAAATGTGTTATCCGTATTTTAACAATTTTTCAAAAATTTTACTGAAAACCGATAGTAAAGAAATTTTACGGAAACAATCAGGAAGGCTACAATCACCTCGCTTGAAAATAGGTATTACAACAGCTTTCTTAAGACTGGATGGAAATTCGCCACTTTCCATGCTAAAATTAAAAAGATATTCCAACACATGTAAGAAAAAAGGAGCGATTCTCTTCAACAATGTAGAACCTATAGAATCGATGCCAGGAGATTTATTATTTTTTAACTTATTAATTATGGTCAAAATTTCGTATTCCGATGTTGGCATCATATAAAAAGATGTCTTAAAATGTATTTTTTGAACAAATGTACCTCTATAACATTGCACTTGGTCTACATATAAGTTATCTATTTTTTCTCTAAAATTATCAGCTATATTCAAGAAATGGTGGTTGAATTCATTGGCTATATCATTGATACTAGTAACAATACCCTGTCTTCCAATAACTTCGTTGATTTCACTGTTAAGGCGTTTTTCTCCAATTAGGCTATTTACAACCTTCCACTGTGCTTTAGAATCTTTAGAGAAAACGTCAAACTTAGACTGAAAGAAATGTTCTTTCGCCATTTTTATATCCATATTTAATTTTGCTCTAAACCCATTGTAATAGTTCTTTAGTTTAGTATTAGAAGGACTCTTCATTAACAGTTTGAATATTTTTTTTTCTTTTTTGGATTCTATCTAATAGATTATCAGTTGTCCAAGGTTTCAATTTATCAAACTTTTTCCTAACACTAATTTGAGTTTGGCAACTTTTTAATGCGGCTTATAAAGCTTTAAAAAAAGATTAAAAAGCAAGTGATGCAGATTTCTGTGAAAAAACTTCACTCCAGTCTGTTAACTCCAGCATTCTCTCCAATTTTGTAAAATCAAGTTTATTAATTGAAATTTCATCATTACATGTTACACTATCAGGGAATTTAATTGAAAACACTACCGTTAAATGATCAATTATATTGTAATGAAAAACATCCGAAGTAAATTCGTATTTAGTAGGCCTAACTATTCCATTAGAAAAACGAACAAAAACATGGTCAATACAAGTCGCTGAATTTCCAACAATTCTAGTAGGTTCATTAATTAAATTATACAATCCTTTACTAGCCAACATACTTAAATAGTGGTCGGATTCATTACTTTGATTTAAAATGTCATAATTCATGTCACCTACTACAACAATATTCTTTCCGTTAAACTCATCCAACAAAACATTCAGCTGTTTCGTGAAATCCGCTCGCCTACTAGTGTGCAGACGATACACGGCTATCACGGTAAAGTTCTCTAGGCCGTTGACCTTGACATTGAAAATCAATACATCAGCTGATTTGATAATATCTTCTCTCTCTGTCACACTGGATCAATAATATGAGTCGCGTACGAATACTGCAATGCCTCCCCAACGAACTATAATTCGTTGTGCCTCCCGCTCTATAACTTTCATTACATTTGCTAAACGAATTATAGCCATTAATTTTGTAATGGTCCATTTCACACTTATTTATCCAGATTTCAGTCATCACAATTAAATCAGGAAATATTTTAGACGAATCTAAATAAATTACGAGCAAGTCAAAACTTTTCCTCATACTTCTTATATTTTGGTTTAGAATTTTAAATATGCTGGCATCTGTTATCACCGATATTTACAGGACATAAATCAATTAATGAATACATAATATTGAGAATACAAAACAAATAAACATATAAACTAAGTAATCATTATAATACTAAAGTATATATTTATAGAAAAACCTTAATAAATGAAAGCCTAGTATAAATGCATAAAGGCTGGAATGTGGTGACTTACAGTTTGGCTAAGTCGTCAAAGCTCGTGATAACTTTCACTTTTTCTCCGTCTGCTTTTCTCAACAGGATCTTCCCACCTCTTATCCAGAGGTAGGTGTAGAGTTTTTCTTTTTTCTTTACACGGGCGGCGTTCAGAAGTCGACGTCTTCTAGGGCTCAAACTCTCATTGATGCAGATGGGCGAGGCAGGTGTTGAAGTCAGGCCAATGTGGTGGGTCGAGAAGTTCCGCTTCACCCGTCGTCTCTGCAACACAGCTTCAGAGTCCATGCGAGATGTCATCTTCACTATGATGCCGGGTGGTCTTCCAGACTCCTCCTTCACACGCAGCCTATGACAGGCACTGACCATTGAGTCCTCAATGGTTATGTCCAAAGCCCTCCCAACAGATTTCAAGACTTCCAGAACTTGCTCTCCAGGCTGGACAGGCACACCGTGGATTTCAATAGTCTCTCATCTAGAGTACTGTTCTACGTCGTCCATCCTACACTCCAGCGAGGCTACCTTTTTTTTAAGTTTCAGATTCTCTGTTCTAAGAGTATTGACCAGCTCAACTAAACTCGCAACCTCTTCACTTTGCTTACTAATAAGGTTCTTAGTATCTTTGAGCTCTCCAAAACAAAGTTCAATAGACTTATTTAAATTAGTCTCTGTATTCTTTATGTCTTTTCCAAGGTCCAGTACAAGATTGTGGATGTCATCATAGGTGACGACTCAGGCCTAGACTCAAGAACCATACTTTTTCTACGTTCCTGAGAACATGTCTCACATCTCCGGATCAGTTCATTATCTTTATAATACTGAGTGTCTTCTGGAGTCATAGTGATACATTTAGCATGAAAAGGCCGTTTACAATCATTGCAATTCATCTTGGCTTTTACAGCTGTTTTAGTCAACAATTTTAAACACTTACCACAGTCTTCCATGATCAATAATTTCACAACAATTTGTTTGAATATAGTAACGTTGAAGTTAATAATATGGTTGAAGATTAACAATAATGATAATTAAATCACACATGAATGCACAGTAAACGTATTGTACTTGACATTTGAAGTTATGTCTGGCGCACAGTGTAGCACGCGTCCGCTCTCTGCCGCATCCCAAGCTGAACTGTGGATACTATAATAATGTAGGCTGGTTTACGACCATATGAGATATTAAAACTCTTTTAATTTCAATGTTTAATTTTCATAATTTTAGCAAAATGTGTCACAGCTCAATTTATTAAATAAGCAATCGTGCTTGCTCTACCTTCGAATAATTGTTATACATATCAACGCAACAAACAGTCAAGGTTCATAAAGAATGACTTATTTCTTATTAACAGCTACAGTTCTAAAATTGTAGTGTATTTTGTTCAATGTATGACAAGGATATGTTTTTTTTTTATAAAACAGTTTTGTATTTTAATTACGCTTTAGATATCTGACAGGCCACAGAATATATGTATTAACTGTCCTACTGTAAAGGTCAAAGTTCAAAGACAAAATTCCTTACTGTACCGGCCGCTACTAGTGTATAAACAGGTTGTGACAAGCTCTTGTCTATTGTTCATGTATCCAAATACGTCTGCCGTCTATTAACTTCGCCTTTGAAGTGGGTGAATCGATTTGCTTGAAACATGTGAACTAGTTGTGTGCAAGTTTTACTTTTTTAAACGTTTTTGAATAAACTCCATGTTATATTAAGATACAAAACTGATATATTATTGTTCTTAATCGACAAAAAAGAACACAATCACTGGATGGATGATGATAAAGAAGCTATAAAACTTTTCTTATCTTCCCTAACTTTTGCAGAGGGTTAAAAGTAACCTATGGAAATGTATATATTTTAATACCACAACTTGAAATAAAGTAATTATATTAAGGTTATAAATCAGAAATAAAATAGATCATGCTTGTTTCTTTGATTTAATCTAAACGGATGAAGATCCGTACAATCATTTATGTGACGATCATAACGTGCAGTATAAAAGTGCTGAATAAGTGGATGTCTTCATTGTTTACCTTCTACCACGGGTTTAGTGCTTCTTTTGTTCCGCTTAATATATTTAACATTTATTTTATATCATTTATTTTAAGCACAGCGATATTAATCAAGCTTTTCTATAGTTTACCTGCATTATCATGGAATACAATTCAAAATAATACTAGTAATTTACTTATCAATCAGGTTATATCAGTTGACGTCTATATGTGTTTCCAGTGTTTCCTTTCATTTTTTCCAGACTGTATTTCGGAAAATGAAAAAATGAAGTAATTTCTGTTACTGCAATAGTTATAAGTTCATATCAGAATAAACACAAAAATCCGCTTTTAGGTTTGTATGTAATACTTTTATTTGGAAATATTGTATTTATAACCATATTATAATTATATTTAAAATTGAAATTATTAAGTTTTTATGTTTTTCATAGACTTAAAAATATCTCTTGAAATAAGATGTAATCAAAATCACAATAGCGTTTAGTTTTCATAACAACATAACACACTAACTGTTTACAACATATATTTACAACAATTAAACGCTGGGAAAAAATAGAAAATGACAAAAGATTGATAGAAAAATTTAGGAATAATTAAATATAAGTTGCATAGCCGTATAATTAACTGTTATGATTTGCTTTGTATATTGTAATATTTCTATTACATACATTTTTTACGATTTAGATAGTCTACAATCCACACACTATTACATAAAACACTTACAATTCTAATAATTATGAAAAATAAGTAAAAATGTATGCACCTTTTCCACTCTATTATTGGTTAATATATCTAATTTTTGGAGAATATTGGGAGGGTGGAAATATATTTTTTATCTAATTAATGCCAACACTGAAATCTGAATTTGTACACTTACAATGATCTAGTTACGTTTCATCTGAATCGTAATTTGTAAATTTTCAAGTGTTCTTTCTTCAATTCGTAATTAAACTTATTATAAATTAAATTTATTCATTTAAATCAAAACAGTAACATTCAGCTCTTCTCACTAAATTTTTGTAATGTTAAACATTACAACCGTAATGTAACCACACTTTGTGGTCTTTATTGTATCATTTCAAGTGTCAGCTAAATGTTAATATTCCAATAAGCTCTCCATTGTAAAAATTTCTTATTGTTAGCTATACCTCAAATGTTTATGCTTATTCTTCAACTGGAGTATACTTTTACAATCTTTTGATAGTCTTATTATTGTAATAGACATAATAGTCTTAATAAGATAACGTATATTATACTGTTGATACAAACGTAATGATAATTACCACAAAATTTATTATAAATATAGTAAAATTTGAGGCTTCTACGAATAACGTGGCTGTAGGAATCCTTTTCAGCGTTCAACTTTAGTAATCCATCACACGAGTGATCTGAAAATGAATTTAAACTTTCTTTTGTCTCGTAAAGAAAAGGTTTGTGTGATAAAAATCTCTAAATTTGTTTATTTCCGTAAATTTATTATAATGTTTCATACAATAATACTTTTTAGTGATAAAAGTAAGAAGAATTCACTTTAGAACTATATCTGAATTGTTAAGCAAAATGAGTTTATATGATGAATTATCGTTTATGTTTCCTTTATATTTACCAGGTAATTCAAATCTAGAAGTACTCGTAGTTGAAGTATTGTTTGTGCTATATTAACAATAGACGAGTTGTTATGTTCTAGTGGGACTAGCAATATTTGACATGATTAAAGATTGTATTCGGTTGTATCGCAAATAAGAAACGAATTATATAAACTTTTAGCTCTAAAGATTTCATATATAATACAGATATTATTATATAAAAGGACGGTCTTAGAAAACTATTCTCTTAATGTAACAAATTGAAATCCTGTAATTTATTAAAATCGCATCTACTTTACCATATTGTGTAATAGCATAAGTAAGCGCGTATGATCTGTGCTAATAATTACTTCTTATGTCTTCTACATACTAAAATGTGTGCAGTTCACTTCTTATTCCAAGCTTACAGGAGAAAAATTACAGATTTTAACCTATTTTGATTGTTCTCATTAAATAATGTTCTCTCTGTTAATTAACAACGAATTTTACTAAATTCGGACAAGCAAGACTCTACTGTAGTATATAAATATATAAAAATGTATTTTTTGCAATAATCTGTTCCCTATTTTGTTGGTATTTGTATTATCTAGATTTCGTTAAGTAGGTTCAAGAGGCTCATTGCTGTTCACTGAGGCCATTCCATCAAAACTTGAATAAATAGGTTTGCACTGATTATTAAATAACATAAGTAAACCGCTGAAGAAAAATTATGATGCAAATTAACAGTAAGATATTTGAGATAATGTATTATTTAGACTAAATTAGCTATTATGGAGTGTATTTTAGGATTTCTTGATAAACTGTTTAACATTGTATTATACATTTTATACTGTTCGATCTGAAATATTTTACCCATAACACGGGAGGAATCAAATATTTTGAGAACGTTAGTTTTAATAGCAATTGTCTGGGACACAACTGCGACTGGAGCGGCTAGCGACTGCAGTTAGCGATAGTAGCAATATGGTGTGGGGGTAGATTCTGTCACAGTCGCTGAGGCTAAAACAAAATTTGGTTTACCCTAATGTCTTCAAATATCACGTGCACACGCAATACACCTTTCTGCTGTTTACGACTCAGATAGATCGATACATTGATACAAACGATATATTGTCAATCATTGCTTCAGAAGTTGGAAGAGCAAGGGCGTGCAAATATAATTTTGTACTTAGGACGAAACAATCTTATGGAAATGGGTCATTTTTTAAACCCTTCCCCTTGCCCTCTAATAATATTGGTAATATAAATTTCTCCGATCATATGGTTTATTTGCTTGCACACATATCAATAGAAACTAAAGATTGAAAAGTGTAAACCAAAAATAAAATTTATGGTCCTATTTCTTTAACTTACGTGGCCCGTGTAATAACTATCATCAAAGTATTTTAATTCATACCTTGACAAAAAACTGTTTATAAATTAGAGTCTTTAAATATTTCAACCTCGTTGAGAGCCTTCATCAGTTGACATTTATGTGCCTTCAGTATAAAAGTAAAATCTGTTGACTGAATATTATACAACGAATCTTAAATATTTTATTGTATTAACATGTTTCGAAACAGTGGGATCGTGAAAACTTAAAAATTAATAAAGTTTATTCTATTTCGTCTTAAATTACAAAATTTCAGACTGCTACTTGTTTACAATGTTAATAAAATTGATTTACTACTATAAAAACATATTAAACTATTCACCAACTTTAATTATTAATATTCTAAAATAATTCTTGAATTTTTGTAAATATGGTATATGCTACAATTCATTTAGATTCTTCCTTTTTTTCTGTCTATAACTTATAGCATCAATTAATATGCATGTCGACAAATAAATAAATAGAATCGATTCTAGGAGACTGATCTTGTTAGCTATCTCCCAGATACTATCATAGAGTAACTATCGAGTCACTTCAGGAATAATGCATCTTAATACAAAGAGTAATTAATCGATATCATTCTGTTTTTGTGACATAATGAACAGTATTTCTTATCAAATTGTCTACGTAGATGATCTGAACTTGTTGAGACGATTAGTTATAGATTGTTTAAACAATCTTATTTTTGTAGAAGTGTACTATCTGCTACGTCTAGAACTCTATATGCTCTGATAGATTTATCAGCGTTACACTGTCTAAAATATAACCGTTGTATTGTGTAATTTCTTGCAATTTATATAACGGTAACCATGAAGTATCTTACTGTAAATTGACTATATTTTAGTCACCTTACAACTAAGGTTATATATAGCATTATCTCTCAGTGTTATGTTGCACTTTTAGTATAAACCACAATTATTTAATTTTCGTCTAGTTTGCATGTATCCGTAGTTTTAAAACAATGGACGATTTAGTTTTATAACCTCAAATGAGTTCCTATACTTAGAGAATAGTACAATAAGAGACAATTAGTTTAATTATCTTAGTTAAATTTACTAAAGATAAGAAAACATTGTACTCGTTAATAAATTTAAAAAAAATCTGAATGTTATAAAATTATTGTTTGAGGAATTTAACTGAGGTATGAGTGGCGCGTTCCCAGCGATCACATAAGACCAATAGATGGAACACTCCTATTCCTACAACATTACTGGTGTTGAAGCCAGCGGCGGCCATCTTAAGAGCATCTAGAAACGCCAAACACCGTCCCAGAGAAGCTTAAAAAATTGCAGTGCGCGCGCATAAATAAATCGCCAACTAGCCCACTTAGGATTAAGCCAAAATGTTCAAATTTGGTGTACGTATATCTCATAAAACACCGATTCCAATGGCGCAACTCAAATTACCAGTGTTGATCTCTATATAATTTTAAATGAGCAGAAAACTTTAAAAGTTTTACACACATTTGAAATCGTAACATGAAAAAGTCGGTCTCTGAGGAATTTTTTTGTTTTTTAGGACAGAAAGTTTTTTAAGCGGGAATGTTTGAGATAAAGAGTTGAAATTATTTTTTTCATTCGAAACTTTTTTTTCTAAAGACTAGTCGTTTTCCCTGATATTATCGGCAGAATATAGGCGAAAAACCCTGACCGCATCGCCCAAACTAAAACAGACCGCCTACACTCCAGGCCGCTCTCGGCTCTTAAATTAAAACTCAACATATCGTTAATTTAAAATTCATTTAAATTTATTTAATTATTTTTAATATGTTAAACATTTTTAAACCCCATTTATAAGGCATTCGCTTATCATTTTATTTAAATATAAACTGTCATTTAGTGCAATTAAATATTAACTAAACTTGAGGCAATATAAAGGTACAATAAAGTAAACCACTAGACATAGCCTTATTATGTTTATAAATAATGTATTTAATATAATTGAAATTACAATATGAAAATTTAGAAACATAAATATCCAAAGCTTACAATAAAACGTACCTCTCTACTGTCCTAAAAATGTTTTTAGTAAATGACTGCGTATTCTGCTTTTGTGTAATGAGGCACTGACATTTTTGCAGTGGTGATGTAGTCCGCACTTTGAAGTATTGTTTACAAATAGCTTTTTTAACTAATATAATAGGGTGATTTACCCCAGGATCTTGTTTCAAAACAATGCCCTCCAATAATAAATGAATAATGATTCTCAATACTATTATCATTGTTATTATTATTATTCAATTTTTATTATTACTTAATATACCATATTTATAGATATTAATTATAAATGATATATTCTCTAAATAATACTTATTTTATTTTTACCAAACATACAATATTAAAAGAAATACTTTTAGTCCATATTACTATATTACTATGAATATTATATCTCTAAATATAGATCTCTTGTTCGACGTTTGCTGTTTATGCGAAGCTGTAGCAGATGCTCCATTGTTATATATGACCGGTTTTTTTACTTTCTACACACACCGTAACGAATGAGTTTGGAATTTCTATGTATAAGTACAGAAGTGGTGGTGAGATAGTTTACTTGATGATGGGAATGGTAGGGTATTTCTCTGTGTTTAGTATTTCTATACCGATAAAAATTTATTTTATCCGTTAGTTGAAAACGACATCTTAGCAATTAACAGACGTACGGTTTTTGAGTGTATCTTTTAATTGAAATGGCTGATTGTTGTTTTATTTGTAATACATTAATATCAGAAAGTGCTTCTGTGAGTGTTGTGCGTGGCTCACAAACATTAAAAACTGCAAGCATTGACAGAAATAACGGTCATATAAATTATTTAAATACTTTGACTTCTGTGAAGGTGCATGTTGATTGTCGAAAAGTGTATATAAGTAAAAATTCAATTGCTGCATCGAAGCGACGTGCAGAATACGAATGAAACTCCAACTGCAAAAAGTCCACCTCGTAAAAAACGAGAAGAGGTATTTGATTTTAAAACATCTTGCTTGTTTTGTGGTCAAGTAGCTGATGAAGTCGCATTATAAACAAATATCTATAAATATGGTATATTAAATAATAAATAATAATAAAAATTGAATAGTAATAATAACAATAATAATAGTATTAAGTAATAGTAAATAATATTGAGTGAATAATTAACAATAATTAACTCATTTATTTATTGTATTCTACTGGCTGACCTTGCATTATGGTATATACAGGTAAACGGTTCCCTACTCTTTGCGCTGTATTTCAAAAAGGGTTGAACGTACATAAAATTACTTCAGTCAAAAGTTGAAGAGAATGTTGCGTTATTACAATATATCTAACCACATTCAAAGTCATTTAGCGTAAGGGAAACGAGATATCTGCAAAAAACCGATTTTCGTGAAGTTTGACCTTAAATATCTTAAGTCGCGTACACGTGATTATATGAGACTTTTGAGGTAAGTTTTATACCATCAAAATAAAGTCGTATGCAAATATTTTAGCTTATTATATTTTTATTCCGAGGTTGCATCCTTATTTTTTCCTTATTTTTACTGAGTTAATTAGCCTAATAACAGCTGTAGGCACTCGCTACAGGCTATTTTATTTCTTAACGTTCTTACTATAAAACCAGAAAGGTAGGCTACTCCACAATATGCGTCGTTACATTTGAAGTGTTTCCTACAATATCATAGAAATAGTCGAGATCTTCATCTTCCTTCTCATGTTCTAAAACCTGCCAGACAGCAGCGAATGCAGTCTGAGCGCTCGCCACTAGGGTGAATCATCCCAAGGTCACCGCCATTGTTGTAGCATCGCCAGAGTCGGCTTCCCCACTGCTCCATCTATTGGTCTTATGTGATCGCTGCGCGTTCCCCAGTGGGAATAGAGTGCGGTTCTCGCTTTGCAACAGAAATGTATTATTACAGCTAAACTGTTACATCCCTGTTCACTCTTTATCTCGTAACATTGTGTTTAAATGTTCTTTGTTTCGTATAATAAAAAATATCCTGTAGTTTTCAGACATAGCTTTACGTGGTCAGTGAGCTAAAAACTTCCACTAGCGTTTTGCAATTTGATATAAGTTGTCTATGTGTAACCGACTTCTACTAAAGTATGTTCTGGTAAGGTTTTATTTTTTATAATCCTCAACGATTTTTAAAATCCTTACCTAGATGAGGTACTTTTAGTGGGTTTTGGTCAATTAGGGCACTTTTCTGTTAGTAATAAAATTATACTCTTGTATTTAAAGAAACTCTTTATAATAAGTTGCAAAATAAAGTTGCATAGCAGGCTTTACTAATGGTGCATGTACAGTTTTAATTTTATAGGTGTTTAATAGGGATATGTTGTTACTTAGACGTGATACGTAAAATGATTGTTCTCAGTTGGGTAACAAGTGTATTTATCACACGACTTTCTCGCTTCCATCATGTTTACCTATGAGTAAAATAGAAAAATATTCGCTAACGCTTAGGAACATCCCGTGTTATATCATGCAATATCTTCAAACTAGACATTGCTCACGTAGAAAAATAGCGTTATCAAAACTGTTTTATATATATATATATATATATATATATATATATATATATATATATATACTGTATATATACTATAGGTCAATTCTTTCAGGAATATCATGCATACAGACAGATATACAGATGTAAATGGAGAAAATAAAGTATTTTTCTATCCACTCAAGTAATACTAAAGGTTAACTAATAAAATTCTATAACTGGAAAATGTATGACTATTGTCATGTATATATATATATATATATATATATATATATATATATATAATTTCAATAAACAGTGAATAAAAAAAAAATATATATATATATAATAAGAAAATTAAAAAATACATTCAACACGCAATTCTGTATTCCGATACATTTGGCAATATTCCTCTTTCAATTTCTTAAACTATAAACAGTATACACTAGGTGTAATTTATCACTAGTATTGAAGCAGAAATGGTACTATAATGGTATCACTGTTAACCTTCACACATTACTATGTTTAATTGGGTCCATATCAAGCATGATCTTAGATTGAAATTTAAATAAAAGTTACGTAAAATTAATAAATTTCAGTTTCTAATTATTATATGGTTTCTTTACATTACATCTATGATTGATGAGAGAGACAAATTTTAATGCTAATTAGATCATATTTTACTAATACATTGGTTTTAGATACTTTAGTAGTAATTATAATAGCAATTCATCATGTAAAAAAATACAATAGTGGTTTGATTATAATTTGGGGTGTTTTCATTAGTTTTTATAGAAACTGTATCCCTTACAGGTTTAGAAAATGCGCTAAAACTATATAACATAATACATTCACATTTCCATTCACTAAGTTAGGTTTCATAGCAGTGTTGCACTAAATTTTCAAGGGATCAATGAAGTTACCACAATACATGATTTAGTAACTTTCCGCCAACTTTGAACATGATTTTTATTTCATTATTTTGTTGTATTTACTCTCTGAAAAATATAACACGTTAAATTCTCATATGAATACAAATGTATATATTATACTATTTTTCCATCCCCATAATAGTTCGTTTTCTAGATGTCGTGTGAACAGAGAGACCAACACAAAAAGATAAAAATTCTACAGCTCCTCGAGTTATGTGCTGCGTTCACGCTCAGGCAATGCAAGTAGTTGTACTCTGAACACTGGTGCAGATACTTGTGTTTGTAGGAATAAATTAACTTTAACTCATCAGTTGAAATTAGGATCATTAGTCTAGTCCTAGATTTAACACACATACTGCAGTGTTAAAGCCAGACGGCCAATACAGATATGTCCACAGATATCCAATTGGACAAGAAGTTGTAAAATTATGTTAACTGAGAGTTCTGTTTTTCAGCCTAACTTTTACCAGACTTATTTTGTCTTTTCATTCAACATTATAGGATGGCAGACCAAGTTAGGCTGGCGTTTTATAGTGTGTGGTGACGAACGAATTACGCAGCACCAAGTTGGCCTATCTCTGGTTTACCATCTCGGTCGTAAACATGCGCCAACTGCTTGACAGTAACCGTTGTTAAGACAGGCCTGGTTCAGTGTAGTTTAGCGGACAATGTGGCTAAAGAATAACATTTCAAACCACTCCTCCCTCTGAGGTTCATTATACTGTAAATCTGTATTCATTTACATTTTATGATTACTTTTACATTATATATATATATCAAGATTCACAAAACTACGAGGTGTAGTGTACCTTTTTTCACGATATATGTAATGTATAGGTACACAAACTAGCAAATAAATTGAATTTTATTAATCAATAGGCACCAATTGCCAATAGTACGAGTATCTATATTTAGTCATCACAACGACTCTTGTTGTTAAGCTGCACGTTTGTAACCCTAAAGATGCCTACTCTGACTGAGACCGTTGTTTGTCGGTCGAGCTAGATCTGTTAGTTCAGCGAGTTACATAGAACAGTTTTACTAACTCTTGACCAATGTTTTTAATCTGATTCATCTACAACTTTTATTTGGACTAAATATTATATGATCGCTTAAGCGTATAAAAACATCTATTCGTATATTGGACGTTCTACAACGAATGCAGTAGTAATAAAACAGGTTTTTTTTTGTTATCTTGTAATTTATTTCCGCTAAGCTTGTTGCTTGTCATATATTGTGAACTGTCAGTTTCTTTGAACAAGCATTATTTCATTTGCCAAGTTACTAATTGTTATTTTGACTTTGTAATTTTAAATTACCAGTCAAGAGAATGCTATTTGCTTAGTTTCATTATTTTCAAAAATATTATTTTTTTGAATCGGTGAAAACTATTGTTTAACAAATTATATAAATTCAGATTTAAATTGATTTATTTAAAACGTTCTCAGAAAAGATTTAAATATAGTCCGCATAACACGTAAAACTAGTGCTTTAAAATGGCCGTTTTACTAATAGAAACATTATCAACATAACATAAATTAAGAAAATTTTAACATTTTACAAAAAATGCATTACTAAAACCATTTATAAATAAAACAGTATCTAATAATTATTATCTTTTGGGTATTTAATAACAATTTCATTTACCTTTTAACCAACTTTCAACATTTACTAGTAATGAATATTATTATTATATTATAATCTAAGTTGTAAAAATTAAGTGTAAAATAATCAAAAAGGTGATTGGGAGGTAATTCTATATATTTAAATCAATACAGTATATCATTATATGACTAACTGATACTCCAACAGATTTATATTATCGTGCCATGTCCAAAGGTAAGGACAAAAGGTAATAAGTCGCCAACGTTAACGACTTAAAAACTAAAATCAGTCAGTAAACGATACAATATTTACAAGGTGCAAGTATTGAACAAATCTGGAAATGTCCAAAAAGTGTCAGTTTTCAGCTATAAACACTGCTTTTTGCTTGCGCCTCTTACATTGCCAGTAACAGTGATGGGTGTTAATAACAGGTACTGTTGTCACTTCGCCGTTACAAGGCAATCACGCCATTTTGGATTTTGACGTTTTATCATGGACTCATATCCGCCGTTGACTGAATTTACTGGCGTATTTGGTGATCAAAAGAATACACTGCAAGTGTGTTTATTTCAAATAAAAAAATAATTTTACTTTTGGGTAAATTTCGCATTATATGAATAAAATTATTACTTGAGTTTATTCTATCCAAAAATCTTACAGATTTGGACTCAAGGCTCCTAATAAAATATATATATATATATATATATATATATATATTTTTTAATATCGATAAAGATGCAGTAGTTATCTAAAAAAGTAAATCACAACTATTACAATTATCACATTTTACTCCAAAAGGGTAAAATCTAGTACAATGCATTATTTGGTTTTGTTTTGTGTATTTATACTCTAATTCACTAATGCTCTAATGCTTGTTTAGCATTTAATATCTGACACTTGACAAAATGAAACCAAGTTTGTGGCTTTCTGAAGATATCCAGTAATATCGAAAAAGAGGCACAACGTTAAGACCACTTCATCCTTGCCTAGATATTCCAATACTTCTGAATGATGAGGGTAAAAATCATCGAGACATATGCAATGAAAGCATGAACAATAATTGTCAAACTGAGTAAATTATGTGAATGGTTCTTCTTCCGAAGCAATACTTTCAGTACAACTTATTAGCTTATGACCTATATATTAATTAAATTGACAATCTAAATTGAGGTAGACCCTGAACAATCTTAATATTTTTGTTGAAATAGCTAAAGGATAATCAAAAAATACCATGGTTTATATCTCCATTACGCAATAGCACTTCTATATTCTACTATAATAGAACTTAGAAACTCGAATCGCCAATCATTAATTTGCGTAGTTAAAAAAAACAATATTTACTCTCTACAGTCTTGATGAATCACTATATTCCTACACCTTATTTCCTACGCTCCTACCTACCTTGCCATGTTGACCGTTATGGCAGTGAGCACTTTTGGAATATTAGAGAACTGTAAAATACAGAACAGTCCTATATCCAGATAAAGATACTTTATAAATTCCTATTGGAGAATTGTAGAATACTATCACAATTTATCTGTGACAACAGTCGGATATCGCCTTTAGGACTACTAGAATAATAGTAATTTCCATCGTCCATAGTCAATGTGTAAATGAATAATACATGTAATTCTCATTAGAAATTTCTCATGTTGTAACAGAAAGCGCGAGTATTTTTCAATAGGAATCACAACCTTTCTTTGATAATATTATAATAATCAGGTGTTTATGTAATTGTAGTGAGATTATTGAAGTCAAAACGTGGCTTTTTAATGAAATTATAAACTATAAATATTATGTTTACAGTTAAAAAAGGATATATAAAAAGTTAGTTTTCCTTAGTTGATAAAACAGTTAGAGAATAAAATAAAACTGTACAAATAACTTTTATTTAAATTTAAAAGAATTGTATTCAAAAAATCGTAATGTTTATTAGCTTGCGACAACCTCATAATCATTACACATAATTATAGTTTGCTATGCTCACTATTCGTTATTAGGGAACGTATTTGTCGAAGATTTTAAATAAAACTCCGTAAGAAATATATGCATATGAATTGCTGCGTTTATTCCATTAGTTTCGTATTGCAAGTAATGTTTAAGGACAGGTTTAAACAACCATATTAGTAACACTAAGAATGTAATTTCAAGATATCGTTAATGCCATCCTTACCTGAATAAAACCAACATATAAAACACTATTAAACTACTTTTAATTATTCCGGCCGTTAATTTTCATTACTCTCATATTAAAATTAACATTCTACAACACAATCTCAATCAGAGATGTATTTTCTCAGTTGAGAAGTGAGCATAGAGCTGTGTAATTGATTAAAGTAGGTGAGCATACATCTACTTTAGTCAATATCAATCAGACAGACTTATCTTTTGCGTAAACATCCTTGACTGCCTACTCAGGCTCAAAGGATGTGTTACATCTTCAAAGGCAACTCGAGGCCGCCTCGCAGTATGTATATTTCCATGAAACTTTCCCAAGAATATATATTAACTAAACTGTATTTATGCAATTATATTTATTCAAAGTAAATTGTAAATGTAAATTATTTTAATAATATATTTGTAAAAGATGCATAATAATATTATCTCCAAAACTGCTACGCTAAACATAAACAGTTAGTTATCTATCACAAAGATAAAGTAAACCCTTATGTATTATAATTTTTAATTTGTATGCTAGCAGTTCTGCATAAATAATACTTAATAAAAAGTAAATAATATAAGAATGCCTAGATTTTAAGTTATTTGTATAAAATAAGTTTTTTTTATAAAAAATTACTAAGCTCTTACATATACCAAAAGGAATCAAAATATAATACGTTCAAAAGCTTGTACTAGCTGTAAATAGCAAATTCTATGTAATCCTTCTACATCCCCAGGAGGATTCACTTGTGACTAGTTTAAATCTTTCAGTTGAACTTACATGGGGTACATCTATAATGGGGTATATATATATATATATATATATATATATATATATATATATATATATATATATACATAGATGTTGCCTGTATAGGAAATTTGCTTCATTCGAAAATTCAAGTTTATTAGTCAGTTTGTTCTTTAGAAATAGTACGGACAAACAGATAAACAGATATCTCATTTTTGTCGCCCTACAATAACAGGATTTGCTAATGCTTATCATGTCCATCAAAAGTATTTATCTGAGTGACTTGTTAGACTCATTAACCTAGTATAATACATATTTGTCGGCCTAGAGAATGTAAAAATACCCTTTCCGTCGACTCTATATAGTCTATCTTGTACCTTACAGGATTACATGTAAAAATGGGATTTGGAGATATATCAGAATCTATTTAAAGAAATTACTTCTAACTTTGATAGATATTCATGTCACTTAATTTCTGCACACTTAGAGAGGTACTTCTTTACAATCTAAGTTATTAAAAATAATGACGAAAGATTTAGCCAAAATTGGATGTATTTCCGAAGACTTGTATCATGAGTGTTTCTAGAAAATACTATCCAGAATGTTCCAGTCCTTGTGTGAGGAAAGACTCTTTAGACGACTAGTTGATGTATAGATTATTAATTAACATGGATTTCTCCCTTAATTAATCTGTTTTGTCAAAAACCGTTTATATCATATTTTTAAATTTGTTTTTTGTTTTCAACTAACAGTCCATAATTACATAACACAAATTTTTTTAGAATGAGACAAAAGTCATACAGACGTTTCCAGTTTTAAGTACGATAATCACAGGACCGACAGTACATTTACAGTGTTACCATCTCATCTAACTGTATTTGTACCCAAGGTTACTGGCTCGGGTAGTGACTATTATGGGTTCAACGATCTGTTTTTATCGTTTAGCTTTGCCGAGTTGTCTCTTGTAATAGCCTATTGTTTTGTAAAGTAACCTTCATCTGAACTAAATATTCTTGTAATAAAGTTGGTCTGTGTTTTACTGTTTGCCTGAAAATCATGTTTAATGTTCATAAGAAAGCTAATGGAACAATTAAATTACACTTAATTTCTTACTTCACACATCATCCTTTTTCTCCACTTCCTTTGTTCAGTACTGCCTTGATTTATAAAAGACACATAACCAAAATGTTTCAAAATAGATTTTAAGTAATGTATAAAAAAAATCCAGACCATATTATTATACTGTATGATAGTTTGGACATACAACTGTTATAAAATAAATACATAAATAAATAAGGTCTTTATTTAGCAAGCGTCCATCAGTACAAAAACTGTTTTTCATGAAAACTCTTGTCAGACATACAGAACACATGGAGAACAATAACGTAAACCATAAAATAAACGTAAAACACTAAACTATAAAAACTAAACTAACCTGATGCATATGCATGGGTCAGGCAAACACCACCTTCAAACTCCCCTTAAATTTCTTACAGCTATAACTTTTTAAAGTGGGTGGCAAAGCATTGTATTTCTTTGGTCCAAAGTAACTAAAACCCTTTTTCCCCGTTTCCAGCTTTGTCTTTGGTAGGTGCAATAGGCTGTTCTGACGAGTACTACGCACATTAATTTCTTGCCTGAATACCAGCTTATTCCTGAGGTATTCAGGTTTTCCCGTCTGAAGAATTTTGTGGACCAGATTGACGGTTTGCAAGTCGGAGACACCCATGATAGACAACACCTTAGCATTTAATCTGTACTCGCTGATGTGGTCGAATTTTTTCAGATTGTAAACGAATCTCAGTGCTCTGTTCTGCAGACGAGTAAGTATCATCAAATTTTCCTGAGTCAGACAACAAGCAAAAGCTGGAAGAGCATAATGTATAGCAGGAAATATTGTTGACCGAACAATTTCCAGCCTGGAAGATTCTGGCAAAATTGTGCTTAATCTGTAAAGGGCCTTTAATCTCATTGTCACTGTTTTACATATAGCTTTGACATAATTGGAAAAATCGAGTTGGGGGTCAATAGTAACACCAAGAATCTTTAGACTATTACTTGCCATCAAAGGCTTACCGTCCATAAATATACACCGTTCAGCGCAGCTATTCACTGACTGACTACTCGAAGGTATCCGGTCTACAAGCATCACAGAACATTTATTAGAATTCAATAGCAAACCATGATCGTCTGACCATTTCTTTACACTCACTAAATCAGTATTGACATGACGGACAGCCCCAGCCGTTTCTGAGGGTTTAAAAGAATTCAATAGCTGTGAATCATCCGCGTAGGAATACAAAGAACAGTGACTTAAGTGATCTTTCAAATCTGCTGTGTATATAAGAAAGAGAATCGGTCCTAAGCAACTGCCTTGAGGAACACCGACGAACCTAGGAAGTGCTGTCGATAACTTCCCGTTTACCTTTGTACGTTGCGTACGCCCAGACAAATAAGATGAAAACCATCTAACTGAGATATCATCGAACTGGTAAAATCTTAGCTTTGCTAGCAACATATCAAAATTCACCGAGTCAAAGGCTTGGGAGAAGTCAAGGGAAGTAATCATACTCTCTAGGCCCTTATCTTTAGCTGAAATAATTTCATCAATGACATTGAGAAGTGCTGAGCAAGTGCTAAAACCCTGCCTAAATCCTTCAGATTCCAAATATAAGACTAGTTGTTCTGCCACAACTTTTTCCAGTATTTTGGAGATGACAGGAAGGATTGAGATAGGTCGAAAGTCTGAAACTAAGGTAAGATTGAGATTCTTTGGCAGAGGAACCACCACGCTCTGCTTCCAACTAGAAGGGAAATTGCCAGTTTTCAATGATACATTGACCAGGTGAGAAACTGCTCCAATGCAAAAGGGACTCAGACCTCTAACCATTTTTATAGATATTCCATCCACACCAAATGCAGTACTTGTGATACTGTTCATCAACTCCTTTACCTTACTTTCAGATACAGGAGAAAAAGTGAAAGTAGAATCTATCCCTGCACATTTGTTACTGTTAAAGAATTTCAATTTTTCTGTGCTCACTGTCCCGTTACAACCCATAGTTGAGAAGTAATGATTTAAATCTTCTAGTTCAACAGAATGGTCCTTTTCTTCAACTGACCTCATCAAACCACCATCTCTTAAAGTAGCCCAGAAAGTTTTAGAGTTTTTTGTATTCAAAGTATCAGTAAAATACTTCCTTTTCGCTGATCGTATGGCCACATTGAGTGCATTACGAGCCCTGCAGTATGCATTCCTAGAAATCTGTGTTTTCAGAGACAAATAAGTATGTTTACAATTATTCTTCTTTTTTGTAAGGTATGCTATGTTTGAATCTCTGCAAGGAGCTTTCTTTCTTGTTTTTCTTTTTCTCACCAAGGGTGCACATTCATCAAACACTTGGACTATTTTTGATGTTAACACATTAGCGATATCATCCACGTTTCGATGAGTCATTATGTTATCCCAGTGTATATTGGAAGCAACATCAATAAACGTATCACCGTCAAAATCTCTAAAATTCCTATATGTAATAAACTTTTCTTTGGATTTGGATTTTTTGCAAGGCACGTCACAGTAAGTCAACCTGTGGTCGGTGATCCGTCTACCATTGTGAGTAAAAATGTTGGAGGTATCAACCATTCCTACGTCAAGGTAATGGGTCTTGTCTACAATTATCAAATCAATAAGAGAAAATGAACTTTCTGTGACACGTGTTGGCTCCTTAATAATCTGAGAAAGGCCCATTGATTGAAAAATACTTTCGAGATATTTTACATCTGCCCTCTTTTGGTTCAGAAGATCCCCTAGTTATTTTGAACTTAGAATACATTAAGTGAACATTCTAGAAATATAAAAGTTAGTTAAACTTTTTGTTATGGTTTTAACCTACGTTAAAAATTTTTTCCAATCTTATTAACAGTCGACATTCAATTCTTACTTTGTACGGCTACCATTTTAACCTATATGTGGAACGCCGCTTGAGCATTACTATCCTGGACGAATGTCCTACTCCTGCGTTCATATTTCATTCTGTTTACGTCGTGACCGTGATTATTTAAAATTTACCTTTATATTTAACCTTGCTGATGGTGCTTTTGATTGAACCGAGAACAAAAATTTACAACACATACTGGATTGGGAATCATTTACGATAATCGTATGAGATTAGAATTTTCAGAGTAGCGAATATCTCCCATATTGAAAGAAAAAATAAAATAAGTATCTTTCAAGCTTTCAAGGACCTATAACGTTAGTTTATATTGTAAAACATCATTTTAATACGAAACTTTATCGCAAAACATTACTATTAATTATTTATGTTTCGTTGTTTTACTTACACTTGGTAAAATACTTTATTATAAGTCTTGATAAAATACGGTAAGTAACCAATCAGATATAATTAAAATTATGATAAAAAGCAATTAATTGTTTGCAATCGTAAAACGTCCAAGACTTTTTCCGCACTGGAACGTGAAAACAGTAGTAGTTTATTATAACTCCTATGGTCAATATACAGATAATCAGAGTTTACATTTAGCAACCAAAGTTAGCCGCTTAAGAAGTCAATATGCAATCTCAATGAAAAGATACAGGGTTAAAATATCACAGCACTCAGTTATCATCCTCCTCAATCCATTTATAAACATATTCTAACAATGCGTTTTTTACATTAATGATTGTAAAATTACGGAAAAAAACTATTTCTTCACTTAACATCTATAATTGCATGAAACCAAACTGATTATTAAACATTCTTTTCTGATATAATTCCATCAGAACATTTAATTTAAGTTATTTTTTGCCACCAAGCTTGTTATGAAAACATTGCAGGTACAGTACAAACGTGCCATTTGTTTAAAGGCAACGAATCCATCAAAGTAATTTAATCAAATGTGTTCACAACGTACTGAACAATTTCATATTTTACTGAGTTTAATAATTTGTTTACTGCCTTTCTTCTCGTTACCATCATACCTGTAATGATACCTGTTTAAAAATAGGAGTTTATTTGAGCAGTTTTTCACGTTTTATTAACGAAATAAAAGTTGTGGTTGTGCTGTAATATTGATCGTGAAATTACAACAACTCTGATTTGGTATATATAGTTCTACTAGTAAAATGAAATAAATAAATATAAGGGAAGTGAATGTTTTAGTGACAAATAATAATGTTTTACGAAGAATAAAACAAAAATATCTCATTGAGCTGGAATTAATTTTAACCCAATCACATCAATAATATCTTAAATAAACTTAATTTGCGTCAATCCATTCAATTTTAAATTGTTTTAGTACACATTTTTTATATAATTGTGAATATAATATCAAATATTATCGTGGTATAAAATTATATTACAGATAACAATTAAATTTCATATTGAAATAAACGAAGTTAAAACAACGTATCAAATCATTACTTCAAAACAGCTATAAGGAAATAATTTTTTAAATTTATTTCCCCCGTTGAAAAAGTCATCGATTTGCATTATTTATACATTATATTCCGTGGGATGTTATACAAATAAAAATGACATCATTGAACATTTTATCATTTTAAATGTCACCTCTTAAAGACACAAGGTCTGAGACGAAGGAGACTGTCTCTGTCATCATTACTGCCAACGCTCGCCCATTAGAGCTGTCGTTATTGCTCTGGGTTTTGTTACAGCCTGTGCCGCAAATACACTCAAAACACTTTTTTGTAAAGAGATTATATGTAATATGACATGAGACGTGTATAAAAAAATCATTTTACTTTCACGCATTAACATAATACATGAATGTTTATTGTAAAACAAATACTTAAATAAATTATTTAGTATAATTTATGATATTCCGGGTGGATAAGATTAGTTATATGCTTTACCTCCTCTCAATATTCCATACCATATCCACCGTGAAGAGTAATAATAGATACTCTAGCTCGGGCATGCCACCTTAAAAGAAGGGAGACGATTTCTATTCAATAATTTCTAGTCAAAGTGGAGAGGGAATATAACCCCCCAATGATTATATTTACGAGTGTATTTAACACTCAATTAAACTGTCATCCTCTACAGTAAAGTAAACCTAACGAACAACGCTTTCACCACACTACTTGTAAATTTATTAGTTTTCTATGTGTAAATTAAACATCTTTCTACAGCCATTGCATACGTTCAAATGTGAAGTATAAACAGCCAGATGCAATATTTAGATACTAAATTTATTTTTTAGTACCTATATATGATTTTATTTAATTCACGTATAATAATTTGGTTCACCTATTTTATAGCAGAAATGAAACCATTTTTAAGCATTATGTTAATTTTACTATTTCTCCACACTCTCAATATATTACTAGTAGCACAAACAATCTACCTATTTACATTTCGCATAATGAATATTCCAGCAGTACGCTTCCTCAGACTGCCTAGGAAGTTTAGTCTTTCGTCCAGTTGTATGCTCGTCGACAACCAATTACTTTACGTAAGAAATTTGGTACCTGTTTAACGTTTAAAGGTTCCGAAAGTTGGATAATAATTCTATCAACAATATTATTTAGATGTATCTAAATGTCCGTATGAAAGGCATGGTATATTATTAGCCCAGGATATTTATAAAATAAAACTGCATTATATGCTTTAGAGAGTAGATTGTTCTACCGTCTGGAAGCCTCCGAAGAAATCATGTATAATATGTTTTGTGATTTCCATACTAAATCGATAATTTCTAAAAATAAATTCAATCATTCTGTTTAGTAACTAAAAACATAAAATGTATAGTTTTGGTTCATATGGTACATATATCTCATCCGTTTTAAATTATTTCTATATTCAACTATAAGTATTTCATAATTCAATTAGCAAGAGGAACAGGAGAGTTAACTTCTGGGTGGCTTACACCTTCCACTTGAACTCGCAATGAGTATAGCTTGTGTCACACTGCTGTGTCACTTTCATCTGGGAAATGTTATGGATGTCTACATGTGGTAAATTACTAACTGTAAATGTCGATGTATTAAAAAAATTGATGAATTGATAAGCTTAGTCTACTGTTAGCATTTGGAGTGTGTGGATCGCCAATAGCGTTAAATTTTGTTGACAGCAGTAACTTTTCCTACCCATTTTCACTTGGAGGTAGCTGGAATATAGCTACCAGATGCTTTTCCCACGGTAACAAGACTATGATGTAAAGGCCGCTATCCTTCCTAAATATCAGCTGTATTATAAAAAGGTATATTATATAATCTAAAGTGTATTATGAGGTATATTTTTGTATGGACTAATTTACCTCGCAAAGATACTTCATTTCATCAGTTAACATTACAGAAGAACCCCACAGGTGTTAAGCCAGTCTGCGGGCGGTCTGAATACGGTTGATAACAGAAGCTGAGCTTGACAACAAAGCCGCAGTGAATAGGTTCCTTTGTAACTTTCATCATAACGTGTCACAACTTGCAGCTTTGATGTATAGATGCTTTGACGATCTTAAAGCTGCTAATAGCTAACTTGAACTCTTACTCTTTGATCATTTGATTAACTGACCCCGGTTAATAAAACCTTGCTATATTTAACTGAGTAAATACATATTTCATTTTTATATTTATCAGGTGTTTATTGATTCAGAATGATATTTAAAATCCAAGTTACGTGTGCGAATACTGATTAGAATAAGTTATTGAATAATTATGGTTTTCTCATGTGAAGAGCAAATCATATTTATCATTATTACGTAATAAATTAAGAATAATGTACTGTTACCTATTCAATTGGTTAAGAAAAACAAAACTGTAGTTACTTACATACTTATAGTAATTCTTTTACGGTGATTATATTTCATATTTACAGAAATATTAAATCCGTGTCAACATAAAGTAATAATTCTTCAGTTATACATCACGCTTTGTAGACACTTAAAACAATGTTGAACTTTTTTGGAATTTTAATCTTTACGTTAAATTAGTTTTTGTAAACTGCAATATCCCACACGAGAGAATTTCTAGGAGACTATTTGGGAATTTCTCCGATCATGACCCTTAGAACGCAAAACCACCATAATTGTATAAATATAAATGTATTGGCATTTTATAATTTTATAAATATAATAATAAAAAGATAAATACCGGAATTTTGCTATTCAGATTAAACTTCGTAAAAGGGTAACTTGCACATACCTTGCATGAGATTATTAGCTAATCTTAACTTAAAAAAACTTTCAAGAAGACGGGCATTCAAAGTTTGCAAAATTGTTGGTGATATACAGGATATTATGCTGCAAAAAAGAAAGCATTTAGAATTATCAGGTTATTTACAATAGTGTTTGTTCTCAAATGCTTTTTATAACTTGTATAGTTTTCAGATATCGAGCGTATACGTTTTAACAACATTGCGGTAATAATTGTAAACCCGATAACTATAGACATAATTATTAAATACATACAGACTAGACTTCATCTAGAGACATTAGCTATATAGAGTTAGGATGCTTTCTTCACCCTATCTTAGCCAATATAACGTTTGACGATGGCGGTCGCATTTGTGCTAAATTTTTATTTTGATTATTTAAATCAAATCTGACACTTTTTATAACATTTTCAAGTAATTCAAGCAACATTTATTCCTACTTATTTTTCTATACTTAAATATTTAGTAGTATACAATATAAACGATATAACTGAATATATTAAAGTCAAAATTTCGGAGCATTTGCAATTAAAAGAATTCATTTTTCTAAAATATTTATATGGATGTAACGACTTTTCTCGGATAAGGTTTCAAGATTATGAATTTTACAAATTTTTAAAGGTGTAATGACATTATCATGCGAAAATTCAGGGTTTTTCCCCATAAGTGTCCAATTATCAAACATCTAAACTAGTAACACACCTTCAGTTAGAAATTTAAAGATCACAGCCAGATGTGAAATAAATGTTTCTTCCGTAATGTGTCGGATGAGATATTTTAATTAGCGTATGTTCCCCATTTTTTGCAAGTAGTGCAGTTAGGATGACTGGTAATAATGGGAACTCCACGCTGATACTGCTCCGTAGTGTTGTAATGTTGGCCATTGTGGTTGAAGATCACGTGAGTTTTTGCAGTTTTGTATCTCTAAAAATAATTTGTTTCTCATATAGTTCATCAGTTAAATCGATTGTATAAATACTGAAAAATATTTCATCTAAACAGATTATTCATTCCATGTGTAGTGTTGGAAATAGCAATTCAATATAAATTACGTCTACACTGAAAAACTTTACATAAATAGGTATTACAAAATGTAAATTTTAAGACAAAAGAGTAATAAATTGTTCAGTTAATGAGTTCTTAGAAGATACCTTCTCTTAGGCACAAAGGTGGAATTCCTTACCTTAGAATCTGTACTAGTGGATAAACAGACGGCTTGTATACGAACCCTTGTTCGACGTTGAGTGTATCTAAATACGTTTGTCCTCTGTGAACTCGTCTTTGAAGTGAATAGATCGATTAGCTTGATGCATGTAAACTTCCCGTGCCTTGTAATGTTTGGTCAACGGCTTAAGTGAACACTAGAACGGTTACTAAAATACAGAGCAGCATTCAATCATAATCTTGTTAAACGGATTTACAACGATTTCAACATTTAAGTTATAAAAAAATTACAATAATTGTAAGTGTCTTCCTATTTCATAATGTCTCATCTGAACACAAATCTTACATACTTTAGCTAACCTGTTTTCAATGGTTGACATACAGTCAATTTTAGTCTTGCTCTACGTATTATCTTTATAAAATAGGGATCTCTGCTGAACACAACCAGCAGAAAAAACCTAGTGAATGTAAACCGTTAGGTATTTAAAACGGATATGGCTTACTCAGCGCTCACATACTATAACATACCTGGCCGCAGTAATCAACCAAGCACCTTCACTATTACTATAATAAATGCCAATAACAGTTAGCAACGTACTGAAAAATGTATGCTTATCAATGCAGTAAAAAAGAACAAGGTAGTTTGGACAGCTTCTGTCAATGCTTTAAAGCCTTAAATTTAACTTCATTTAGCTTCTAAATGAAAATTTCATGAGCCACTTTCAATACGAATGCGAATATTTCTTATAAAAATTCTGTTTAGGCTATTTCACTAAATATGCTTTGTTCTGAAAAAATCTCCCTAGCTGAAAATCTTGAAACTGAATAAGTATGCTTATTATTAGACTTAGTTGTACTAAGCTCTTAACCTAAAATAGCCTATATATTACATATCGCTTAAAAAATGACGCCCGAAGGGTATAATTGGTGGTATTTCATTTGCCACAACAAATATATTCATGATTACTAACAATTAAACCTAACAAAATTTTGTTACTTAATAATAAATAAAAATGTATTTAATTTCCTTTAAATATTGTGGTCACTTACTTTTATGAAATATTTATGAAGAAAAGACATCGCTGTGTCTTTGTTAAGAAAGTACTACCAGTTAAACGCATACAAGTCTTCCACTCAGCTTGGAAGGCATTGAATTCGCCCCACATTGGGCATTTTTGGCCTTCTGTAGACCTCGCACTCCTATACAAGTTATATTTTAACATTTTTATGTAAATAATTGTATATCATTCCATTGTCATCCATTTGTAAGCTATGTTGTATGTCGTCGTCCAATTTTTGTGATAAAATTGACAAATTCCTTTCAAATAGCTAGATTGGCTAAAGCGTTAAAAATACACTATCAATTTTTAACTACTTTAATTGAGAGCTATGCTCCGTCCATACATATCTCATCCGATCTTAGTAAAACTATCACTTTGAATAAAAATCTGCACGTCATTTTCTACTTAGATTATTAAGAAAATGCCATTGTAGATTACTTACAATGTATTATTTGCCATGTGATTTAAGAAATACAAAACATTTACATTACAACATAACTTACCAAAATTAGTAAATGCCTAACTACTATAATATACTCTTTTATTTAGAAATTAGTTTAAGTTTCTTTTTTATAGTTTCCATTGTAGTTAACTGCAAGGTCATAATTATTGATATTCAATATATTTTATAGTAAAATTGAAAAGGTTTTTTGTACATTGTGCTATAAAAGTCATAAATGATTGCCATTTTCAAAACTATACAATACAATTTTTACTATATTTCCTGTGTTTAACTGTAACATGAAATGAAACCTAATCTCTTAAAGGCACCTATCAGAAGTCCCAATGTATCCGAATGGCTATTTATTATTTTTAGTACTGAAATAGGTTTTATACATCTAGAATGTGGTTTCACATAAAATTTCACCCTATTATTAAGTTTCTTCCTAAATTAACGTACATAAATAACCCAGACAGAATTTGGGTTTTGTAACGAACTCGCAAAAAGGTTTCATGCAAACATTTATTTATGTACACATTATATTACTACAAAACAACTACTTGGTTACGTTTCGCTTCACATAGTAACATTTTTGCATTAACCTTATCAGACAGTTTAGTAAGTCCAACTATTTAGTCGAAGATACATTTAGAACGCTGGAGCTCTACTGTAAAAAACTCAGATAGGAAAAGTAAATGAGGTGTCACTATCTCTGAATTTCGCAAGCGTGCTTTATACTCTTAATTGTTATGTAATTGATTATATTTCTATACGCGGTTAACGAGTGGTTCTACGAGCTTTATGACAGCCGATTCCATCCTCATTACTCTTTCTTAAATACCATTCCCACCTCATTGCACATAACAGCACGACCGACTATGTTACGAGTAACTTCTGTAACACGGCTCTGATTGAACTAGTTTAGTTATATACTAATTGATTATTATGATAATTATGTATAGCTAAAGTGTTCGTAACATAGTTCTTCACAATGTAGAACAAAATTAAAATGTAGTTAAGGAATAGAATAATATTGTAAGTTGTTTAAAATATTAAACTGTCAGTAATTGGTATTTGGTCCAGGTGTTCATTAAATTGTCATTACACAACAACAAGTAATATGTCCATGAAAACTCATACAGTAGGCCTTATGAAGCAAACAAACAAATTCAGTAGGGTTTGCATAATCGTACAGTTTAGCTAGAAGTCTTTTATTACGATTATTATTTTTTTTACTATTGCTAATGCCTGTTTCATGAACGGACTAAATCCAGTGAGTTGCGTAAGTAGCTAATTTTGCTTACTGGAATAGCTTTTAGACTAAAAGCTTACGGGACTTAATAAAATACATGCTTTTTTTGTTTGCAGTGAATGAATTCTGAAGTTGTTTAGTTCTCTTTTAATGAAAGAATTAAGGAAATGAATTGTATTTCCATATAACATTTATTATCCATATCATAATATATTGGCTTAAAGTACGGAGTAAACTGTTTGTACAGAACACAGGTCACATTAAGTTTACAAGAAGTATTTTAACTCGTTCAAATCTCAAATTACGAACGTTCACACTGGTTCATGTAAAAGGACACTGGTTTTATTTATGTTCTATGCACAGGCCTATTGCATGTTTCAGAGAGGCTGAATAGCATCATTCTAAACTAATTAACGTCGCGTGGAACTTTAACCAAGCGGACCAGGTGTTTATGGTTCGTTAACTTCAAATTAAGCCCGTAACGTTCATCAATGTTGCTCACTGCATTAAGGCTTTATACCCATGTAGTAATTGACAAATCCTACATGCACGTAGTAGAATAATTAACAAGTATTTTTTTATAACAGTAAAACTTCTAAAACTACTGAATCACTTTTCACATTTGAAACGGTTGGCCTCAAAGTATTGAGACACATACTATTTTAAATATATCAAGTCTCAATTTAATTTTCATAATGTAAATTTTTTTTTTTTAATTCACTGAAGCAGCTCTAAAACGAGCATTAAAAATATATTTAAATCATCCTTTGGTGCCAAATAAAGATTGAAAGAAATATTGACTTAAATAATAAATTACGCCATTATTCAGTTTAAATCACGGTACCGTCAGTTTCTCCAATGGACAAAAGTTATGGTTTTCACAAAATGTGTTTCATTATATATTACTTAAACAAACAAATTAATTAATGAGAGAAGCAATGTCGAAACAAAAACTTATTTGAAGAGATTTTTCCACTCCTGGTTCACTGCATATAGGTGAATGAATTATATAAGGTTGTTTTATTGTACAATTATTTTGAAATATAGATTTTTATTGCGATTTTTCAATATAAGAGTACGGAATGATACAGAAACTTAACAGAGGTACTATGATAACAACAACTATCATGATTTCTGATTCACTCAAATTTATTATCGTACCAACATCATTTGATAATCATTGCCCACCATTCTAAGTTTGAAAACATTTGATCTAGTATATTTTACAGCGTACAATTAGGGTAAACGTGTTTTCATACAGATTAGCTACATCACAATAAATTAGTATGCAGAATAACTGAAAACGTTTTGTCACTCAGGTCACAACTCCTTGTACTATGTAAATATTAGGTTACCTTTTAAAGTTTCCACATACCAGCCGTAGGGAATCCCAAAGCTTAAGGAGTAATGGGTCGGAAAGGAGATTGCTATTTTTAGTATCATGAAAGTCCTGCTGCCAAGTAGTTAACTTTAGAACTACAGAATTCTGTTGTTGCCCAAAGCGACCAGCTGTATTTTGTCTAGTTCCTTTCCTGTTTTGTCTACTTTCCATGACGTTTTGTGCCTGAAGATATATCTACGAATTATTCTCTCATGAGTTATAAATATTGATTATATTACGACCAAGGTGAGCTACTATTTCAACTCTTAGTTATATTTCAACGTTATTTAGTAATACGTTCAACAGATTCTAGTAAAGCCTACTTATGTAGGTTCTGCACTATATGTAATATAAAGTGTCGTCTATATACATATTTGTTATGTAACTATTATTATATCCTAGATGGTTTTGAGTATACGAACAGGAAAATAAAACCGGTTCCAGCTGGGATTATAATGCCTTTCCAAGGTCTTAGCCAGATTTAAAACAAAAAGAGCAATTCGAATTAGTGAGAAGACCTGTTTATAAACAGATATGCTGTGTTGGAGCCTAATATAAAAAAGGAAAGAATAGAAAGCTTAGGAGAGGAAAAATGACAAGGATTAAAATTTTATAAACGATAATGAAAAATAATATTGTGGAGTTTAAGAAACATGAAAAAACAACGAATCAAAAAGAAACTAAACAAAGTCATTCTGATGAGTATTTAACCTTTAAATATACTGTAGTGAATTTTACTCTAATTCAATTGAAGGTTGGGTTATCTAATTAATATATAATAAACGTGTTTAATTTTTTTGTGTAAGAGTGAACAACGAGGAAAATAAGACTATCTTAAATGCAAACTGTGTGAATCAGGTTAACTTTATGAGAAATATTTATATAATACTTTAATGTTGCATAAAACGTAATAACTATAAATATAACTGTTTTCTAACGACTAATCTACTGTGCAAAGACCCTGTGACATAACGTGGCAATTTATGTTGTTTGATGTTAGTATTAAAATATTTTATGAAAATTTGGCTGTTTTAAAAATATTATTCTATAATAGTATTTTTAAATTATTACAATTAATTTCTGAACAACTAGGCATATTTCACTAAATTAATCATATATATGTATAAAAAAAACAAGTATTCTCTCTACTCGTATAATGCACTGCCTAAAAATATATATAATGGGCACAGAGAGGTCTACTGAATTTTGCAAAATAATCTGCTTGTAAAAATGTGTCGCTTTAATTAATAAGCAGAAACTGTGACAACCAGAAGAGCAACGACAGCTTTAATGTCCTCGCAATGTCAGTAAGTACATCAAAATGTCATCTTGTGTTAAACCTGATATCGCGCTTAAAATTTGAGATTGAACTGTAGGATATTAGGATGTCATATGTGTCATTATTGTACGGAAACTAGTATACGTTCCTGTTGTGATAATATGAAATCCTTTTGTATGGATGTACGTTTGTTTTTGTAATTATTTGTATGTATCCATACACTTATATTTACTTTTATTAGACCAATATATACGCATAGTTAAGTTTTAAGCTATAATTTTTGTTTTTAAGAGGTCCAATAGCAAATATGTTTAATGGTTAATTTTCAATTTAAAGAGATTAGTAGGGCTTGTAAAAATATATGGATACTGTGGACAAAATAAGGTTATGTGATAGATGTATGTAATAAAATGCCTAGACATTGTGTCGCACCTTAGTTCTACAAATATGTCAGTTCTAGTGTAGTAGTTGGTAGAAGACCCAATCGAGAATTTGTCAAACTCAATAAGGAAGTTTAAACTAAGTCATCTCTAGATTCAGAGGCACGTCTTACACTAAAATGTCAACTTCTGAAACGTGTTTTACTTGTTTTTTTTACTAGTTTTACTAGTTTTACCAGTGAAGTAAAAATAATACTTGTTTTAATGCGTAACGTAAGTATATGTAATCCATTTGGTATTATTTACAAGATACTTACTGGCTAATCTACATATAAATAAGGTTTGTTTTCGTACTTTACTATTAAATTAATCTTTTTCTTGTGCAATAAAACACTTTAATTTTTACGCTATCGTAGACTCATATAGACAATAATGAATATTTAAATCGTATAAATAGTGTGGGACGTTGACATTCAAGAGTTATTTTTATTTAGGACAGCAAGATGAGGAATTATCTCATTCAACTTAGTTCCAAAAGAAACTTTGCGCTTCTTCCTGAGTAACTTTCTTTTAGATTTTCAGGATGGGTAATGTTGTTGGTGGGGTCCGTCTCCAGTCGAGGTCAGTAGGGATGGTGAGCTCTAATCTTAGGTATGTCTGATCCAGTCAAAGGGGGTAAGGAAAGTTACTATCTCATGTTTTAGCTAAATAGAATATAAGAGAATATAACAATGAGGAAGTTCCACGCACTCTAACATTCATTGTCTGCAGCAAATCAGACCTTATCTACTAACGTTTTTACCTAAGTAGCTCAATATTTTTTGGAGATGACAAAGTGACGCAACGGGACATTTTTGGCTACCCTTCAAGTTCAACTAGAAGGTATAACACAGCCAGAATTGATCACTCCTGGGTACTAAATTTATTAAAAAATTAAATAAACATAATTTTCTAATACTTAATAATCTAATACCTAATAATAATAATCTAATACTTAAAAGATATATAAGTATTTATATATCCTTCACATGTAACTATTAGGTTCACACTCTTACTTAAAGGAATAACACCTTTGTTACCCATTTTGTTAATAGTAAAATGACTCAATACACACATCTTGTTTATCGTAGAACTCCCACCGGCTACCAATTTAAATTTTGATTAGTTACTTTTTTGCTTTCTAAAACTAAGTGGAGAATCAAGTTCGTTCGGTCGGCAAGGTCTTGTCTCAAGAATTGAAATGGGACATACGAATATGTATTGAAAACATATCTAGTTTTTTTATGTATTAATTAAGTAGTTTCACTGTGTTCCGGAAAATATCATGCCCATATGTACTAATATTTGATAAAATGTAGTATTAAGTATCTTACTTTAGATTTATCATAATTTATATCATTATATCATCACTAACCAAGTTAGTGTATATACCTACTCAAAATTTAAGAAAATTAGTCAACTGTTATTATAGATAAATTTATTAAGTAATGGATAATAACTTTAAAAAGACTGGTCAAAATACTAAAATGTTAAATTTTCTGTTTATGGACAATTCAATTAAAACATGATATTTTACATAAAAATATTATTAAAATTACGAATAAAATGCTTTCATATAAACTGATGTTGTTTATACTAACCAGTTATTAATGCTACTATACTTTCAGTTATTTTTGTTTTGTTTTCGATACGCAACTTACAAGAATTAATAGTTCCATTTCACAATTTTTAACTTTGAATAGTTTTATTTGTGTACGTAAAAAGCCTAATAATAATTTGATTAAGATTGTTAAATTAAGTGTAAATACTAAATATTGTTAAAAAATATCGAACGTAATCGTACATAAACTTTATTACACCTCAAAGTTGTTTTAAAATGTAATATAAGTCATTGCATCGTACATCCATAAAACTTATTAAGTTTGCCCTTCCCTACATTCAACTTATAATTGGTGTCTAAATTGTTATGAATTGATGTGAATACAAACTCTAGGAGTGGAGTCTGTATTTAAGGGCAATTTAAACTTTAGTAGAACTACAAAGTTGATCCTTTTTTAGCCGTGGGTTCCAACCGGAAGTTATGCAATGAGAACATGTGCTCTTGAGCTTATTCAAAATGTATCGAAATATGCTGAATAGTTAATGATTTCTGGCAATCGAGCTGCTGTTAAGGTGCTAGATAACTATACTTATCAGTCAAATGTAGGAATAGGAATAGAGATTCTCTAAGGAACTGGTGGAATGTAATCTTTTCCCTGGTATATAGAGACCCTTAATTGTAATAGATGCCTGGAAAAGAAGGTCAGAACCGGGACATGGAAGAACGCGTCAGAACTACCAGCCAAAAATGTTTATTTCTCTTTATACTATATAATGGACTTGGCTCCTAGACCTAACAAGGGTGATATAAAACTGGCACACAACAAGCTAATTGGACACTGTCTTCTCTACATACATTTAGAAAATACGGGATTAAGCCAACTGTTGGATGCATGTGTTTTAAAACAAGAAAAAGGTATCTAAAGGGCCATAAGAAAATAAGAGAATGAAAACCCGCAAATCTATAAGTTTTTGTATCACCCTCAAATTTGTGTGTCAAACTGCTAAGGAAGCATGTTCTTTTATGATTAAATAAAGTATGCTAGACCTAACCCTCAACAGATAATAAAGATAATCCTATAGCTCGCTTTTTCACAAAAACTGAAAACAAATATGCTTCATTATAACTATATGAAGTAATTTCTTAATAATTTTACCACTTCATAAAATTGTATTCATAATAGTATTGCAGCCAAATTGTAGCTCACATAAAGGAGAGTGGCGTAATAAACGGTACCATAAATGCACAACCCAATTTTAAATGACGTAGGTGATTATACTTCTCAACCTCTATCCAACTTTAAGAGAGTTATACATGAGGACAGATATATTATTGGACTGTCCTTAATAATGAAACAGTCCATTATTGTTTTATCATTTCATCTTTGACTTTAATATCATGTACTTTTTAAATACATAATTCGTTTACTTTAGAATTCTAGGCGTAATAATATAAATCCTTATTAGGAAAATCCATAACCATGAGTATGTTAAGTCGTCTTTAAAATTTTAAAAATAATAGGTCAACATAAATAATTATTATTAACTGTGAAACACTATAAAAACCAAGACATTGCTTATTATGTTCTATATTTATTTTAAATATTTAGTTCAATATGATAGTTTTTAGGACGCAGTGCATGAAATGAAGGACATCCTTTCTAAAAGTTATGGTAACTACAGTAACGGTTTAAATTGCGATATTAAATAAGATAGTTGCAAAATACTAAAATTATAAATCAATATTGTTTTACGTATTTACATGATTTTAAAATTTTCTTATATGGAATATTGATATTATAGCTTTCACATTGTAAATACATTTTAAATTATCTTTTAAATGTAAAATAAAATACTATTTATGCTTATTAAAATAATCAATTTGCATACAGCTTTTAAAACTCATTCTAGTAAAGTAGCGTGGGGCAAGAGTGCGCACCTAAGCTTCAAGCAAAGCTTAGCTATAAAAGGCATTCTTTAAATACAAAATGAAAATAATAGCTACTTTTACATAGTTTTCGATCAAAATTAATAAAATTTATTTTAAAATATATTTTTTTGCAATATGTATCAAATTACAAAACATTGCAAAAACGAACTTTGCAGGTAGTGGGGTAGAAGTTCGCACTTTTTTGGTTGAAAATTTTTATTTTTTATCAATCTACAAACAAACCATTTGACAAAATGATGCATAGAATGGTAAAGTGACACAATGGAAGTCAACATTAATCGCACACAAAACCTTCTACACCTTCAGAGTTTGAGCAATCTTCATGCCACCATTCTTTACACAAAGAACACTGGAGCCAGTCTTCTTCTGGTGGGTCAGTATATTCTTCCTCACAGGCTGGAAAAATAATTTTCTCTTTTGATGAGCCTGCTTGGTCCTAATTCTGTGATGATCCAGTAGGCCTATTTACTCTTGAGTTGGTATCGGAGTCAGAAGGGAACAGCTTTTTTGCTGAATTTTTCTTATTATCTATTTTTTTCAAGCGTTTCTCTTCCGCTTCTTTCTTTTCATTTTCCTTTTCTTCAAGCTTCAACTTAAATGGTGAGCTCGTTAATATCTCGGACTTTTGTTTTTGTTTTGTCTCTTTTGCTTATAGGCTGTCTTAGGAGCGGCTTAATGTCTGCTGGAGAAACCCATGTTTTTCCTGTTGATTAAGCTGACGAAGATGGTGTATTCGACATTGGTTTTGTGGGTGTCTCACCTCCTTTTGTGCTGGTGTCTGAAGAGTTTGCATATTGTCTTCTATAATTGGTTCAAATGGAAAACCTTGATCGGTTACTGAGCTTGGAAGGAAGTCCTCTTCACCGAATATGTATTTATTGATCGGATAAATCCCGCATTCTTTAAAGCCATTGATTCCTCTACCCATTGTAGCAGCTTTTGGGTATGCTTCACCCAACAGTTCTGATATTTGAAATTGAGTTATAACACGACCTGGATTGTTCACCATCCATTGGTCGCACGTTTGAGCAAAGAAGTCCTTTAAAGGTTTGAAAAAACATTTGTCCAGAGGTTGTAGCGTTTGGCTACTATGTGGGGGAATTGTTTATAAGTAAATTTCATGGTCCCTGCAAAATTTTACAGCGTTAATGCTGATGTGAGATCCATGGTTATCCATTACCAAGAGCACTGGGTTGTCCTTAGAAGAATGAATGTGTGTTTGAAAGTGCTTTAGCCATTCTAGGAATATTTCTGAGTTGCTATAGCCTGAATCTGAACAAAACATGACAGCTTCTGTAGGATCATCATTTAACAATTCTTGTTTCAGTCTTTTCCTGGCAAAAACGATAGCAGGTGGAATGAAATTACCACTCGCACTCATTGCACAAATTACTGTTGTCAACTGACCCCTTTCTGCCGATGAAACTTTTCCGACAGCTTTTTTACCTTGAACTGGTACCACCCTTAGGGCTCTGTTTGGCACAGTAGAAATTCCCGACTCGTCCATGTTGGACATTTTTGAAGGGAGGAACTTATGTTTTGTCATCAATTCTTCTAGATTTTGAAAGAATAAGTCAACTTGAGGTTTGTTGAAGCCCATGATTCCTGCAAGACTTGTTTTTGTAGGTACACGAAGAAATAACTTGTGTTTTTAAAAAAAACTTAAGGCCCACTCTTTTCCAGCCATTTTAGTGTCTTTATCAAAGGGATTACTAACTTGATTAGTTTCTGCAAATTCAAAAGCTAATTTTCGAAAATCCTTGAATGTCAAACCATAAAAATGGGAGTCCAAATCGATGACATGTTCTTTGAGTTTTGTTTCTTCTTCCCTTGTGAATACTGAGAAAAACCGCCCGAGCTTTGTAACTCCAGTTCCCAGAAACATCTCCCGAGACCTTAAAATTTGTTTAGTACAAAAAAAAAAAATAGTTAAAAACAAAATCAAGTTAACAACAAAATTCAGGACCTTTATTACCCTAATAGTAGTAACGTTAAAATACTTAATTAGCAGTTTTTAAACATAGACTAAACGTGATATGGCTTTTCCATTTTTAGTCTCTTTCTCAATGCTCCTTCCGTCATTCCCAAATCACGAGCTATACTACGTTTTGACTGTCCAGCCTCGAGCATTTGTTTGGCTGATTCTAGCATTTCTGGAGTGCATGGTTTTCTTTCCGTTTTTCTCTTATAATTCCTAAAAAAATAGAAACATAAGTATTAGTGAAATAAATAAAAAATATTGCTAACAATACTATAATCAACCATGATATTAGGTCGACAACTGAAATGATTATTTTTAATAGGTACTTTTTTATAAACCAGTATTTGATAAAAGTTTTTCACTGACAAATTTACATGAACTATTGTACCTGTTTTTAAAGTAAAAACATCATTATATTTGTTTAAAATGAACTAAAAACATTAAAATCATTGTTGTAAAATGGATGGGGTAAGAGTACGCACGCGGAATTTTGCCCCACTGTGCATTGCGAACTTTTACCCCAATTGTACATTTTACGTTCCCTGCATGGTGCTGCTGTCGGTGAGCAGACTGCAAACTATTCAAGCATATCTTTGAAAACTAGACGAAATGCCGTTGAAAACCATGCCTACCACAACTTCCTTATTTACAATGTGATATATGAAAACACGATTCACGGTCTTCCGATCATATGTTATTTTGCTTATTTAAACGCATATGTGACAGATACGGCCAAATACAAAATAATTGAATCGGAAAAAGTAAGCGCTCTGTGGTGTAATGGTAGCACGTTCAACCCGGCAAGTGAGAGATCCGGGTTCGACTCCCGGCGGAGAAAGTACTTTTTGTGATTCAATGTTTATTGAAATTAAATAAGGCTATTGCCATTTAGCCTATACAATTTATTTAACGTATATATATACGTAAGATATATATATATATATATATATATATATATATATATATATATATATTATATATATATATATCTTAGTAAACGTGCGTATAGTGCTATAACACATTAACCTTCCTTAACCTGTAAACTGGTTTCAGAAATTCATAGCCTTGACTCAGTTAACCAAATTTATTAATTCTTTAATGGTAATCGGACAAAACTTGCCGAGAGTGGGACTTAATATAAACACGTATGTAGTAATAAAGTTTTTTTTTTAATTTTATATAATCCATGTTAAATTAGAGAATAATATAGTCAAACTTTTGCATATCAACCAGAGAGAACTTGTTATTTGTTATAACTGTAACAACAAAAATCATAAAAAAACCTTTACTATTGAGCTTCCTATGACGATGAAAATGTTGAGCTAAACGTCCATATTTGGTATGAAATCAACCAATTCAATAAAGGTATCTCTCTCTCTCTCACCTTTCAAAATGTATTGATAATATAAAGAGGTATTTTGTCTTCTAAATTTGATTGATAGTAGTAACTACACTCTTAAACTGTAACCGTTATTTCATAGTTAATTGGCACCAATTTAAATGTATTCATCTAAACTTTTTAGAAGCAAAACACTTTTTTGCGTCATTTATGGATTTGGATACTTTTTTATATTTATACATCGAAACTCGCAATGAAAAAATATGTACTAATAATATAAATGTAGAGGTAGTGTAGGAAGTGTTTCCCCTTAGACGTTAACCCTCTAGGTACTTTTTTGACAATTATCTTGCGTATGGACATACATAAATTAGATTTTATCTATGAAAAACTATCGGCTTCCCTAAATACTAAACATTCAACCAATAATAAATAAATAATATATTTCATTATTTATTTACGGTGCAATATATACACTGTCGTTAAGTCATAAAAAGTACACATTCCAGTTGTTTATGATTTATTGTAGAAGTCCATTAATTTTAAATAGTATGCATATAGTAAAATCATGTTTTAGAAACAAGGAAAACAAGATTTATTTAGATTGAGCAACTCCTACTTTTATTAACGGCCATCAGCTGATATTAGAGTCGCCCCAGGTGTTAAGTCACGCTGCGAGTGGTCTGAATACAGCTGATAACCGAACCTGAGCGTGGCAACAAAGCCTCAGATTGTTCCTTTGTAACGTTCATTATAACGTGTTACCCTTGCATGTTTAACGAAAAATATTTAAGGCTCACATGACACACCTATCCATTTCTTTGAACGTAGTAAATGTTACATGGATGGCAGCAATATATTTAATAATATGAGGTTATAGCTATAGCAGTTATAGCACTCAATCATACATCACTATCCCTAACATAAATGTACCGAGAGGACTTACATTCATCATGTTCGGCCTTTAATACCAAAGTGTACTGTATTATAGTTTGATACACTGAGTGATTAAAGCGTAGTGTTACATTTCCATCAAACGCATTTTAGTGGTAGTCAATACAGTTTTGTATCTTATCTCCTGAAGCCTACGAATTTGAAGCATTTGCTACTATCTGTCAACTGTTTATGTAAGCATTTTGTTTTTTATCCAGGGATAACCTCATTTGAATCTATTCGATTTAATCAGTCATTTTATAGATTTAGGTTCATTAAATCTTCCCCTTTTTAAATGGGATATAATGTTGAAAATATTATGGCAATGTTAATTTTAAGAAATATAAGTAATCTTTTACTGAATCTATGTACATTTAACAAAGTCAATAAAATCCTTCTATTGAATATAGCAAATTTTGACAAAACCAAACAATTTACAAAGGTCAAAACTTAAATTTTATTATCAGAACTAATAATTTATAAAAAAGCAAAATCGAAATCTGCTATTTACTTCTGAAATTCCACATTAAAATATGTTCTTTGAGACAACTTCACTTTAAACTTTACTTTTTTGCTCTTGCAGTACTAATTTCGAGCGATGTTCAACGTGAAAATCATCTTCATCAAAATACTATAAGTAATTAAAAATTTTAACGGTTATCATACATTCTTAATTTTACATTTAAATTACTGATACTTATCTTTTTATTATTCAAAACTAACATTTCCTGGATCGCGAAAGAAAAAGCTCTCAATAATTTGATTTAAACAGATGACACTAACAATAAGACCCCCCCCCACACTCAAATATCTTGTTAACGGGAACCATTAAGCCATACTACTCAACTAACACAGGCTGATAATAAGAACATTGTCACGGCAAATATTTTTAACTTGGGAATCTGTCTTAACCAGAAAAAGTGAGTACTCTCAATCATGGATGATAACATAAACCACTGGTGGTATAACCTAAGTTTGAATACAAGGAGTAACTTTATAAAATGACTCCATCGTAGGGCTTTGTGTCCTTTAGTAAAATTTATATGTACTCTGATCTTGACCTTGAGAACCAAACAAAGAAACCACAATTATAAAGTTGTCTAAAAACTTCTTTCTCTTGCAAAGTTTCCAGAATAGTGTTTTTTAAATTTTTAAACCTTTTAATTTTGAATAAACCATTAAAAAATCTTTATCAAATTTGGATGACAAATTGCTTTAGTCCTTGTGTCCCTAAATTTTAAGTCATTGTTGAATACCATTGTTTTAATTGGAGTTGAAACTAAACAAAGAACCAATATTAAATTTACTTAAATCCTTACTATCACATTTTTTCCAAATAAATTCATAAATAATAATCAAATGAGACGTAATACAGTGAGTACATATCCTACATCACATAAAATTTTTCAATTACCCCTGCAAAAATAAATTATGTATCTGAGATAAAAACCATAGAATCCGATTATGAAGCTTTTACATTTTCCACTTTTTGCTATAAGAAATGTATGAAAGAGAACCCCTTTTAATGTCTTTATAATTTTTTTTAATCAAAGTGCTTATGAAAGTATTTAACCGACATCAGACCTTGATTCTAGATCAACTTTAAAGTCAATACAAGTTTTGTAAACAACCCTTTTACTAATATTCTAAATAAAAATATATAAAATTATATTCATTAATTTTTTCAAAGTTTTAAGCAGTGAACTGTTAGTTAAAACATTAGCCATACAATGCAAAAATGGAACAATATCGGTTCAATACTAAGAGGCCCATATGATTTCTACTTATAAATCACAATTATCTTAGTGATACAAATACGAGTCAACACGTATTTATTTTAATTGTTATCATAACAGCTCTAATATTTAATTTTCCTACTGTCGCTGCTGAAATATCTGGACAGGCTATTAAATAAAGTTGTTGAAATAGTAATGTTGAGTGCAATGTATTAAGACGAACTCATGCATCGTAAACCTGAATATTTAACAACTAAGTAAAGGGAGCAAACTAATAATAATAAAATTGTGTAGTGCAATGGTTACATTTAGTAAAAGTGTACATTTAAATTCAAACCTAATTTCTACTAAAAGGCTTAATTAAAATTAATTATTAAGGAATCTATAATTAAGGAACGTGTACTGATACATTATCATATTGAATTCCACTTTTTATCATTGCCCATTGAAAGGAATTGTGGAAAAAGACCTTAATGTGAGCTTTGGTAAAATAATTATTTATGCAAAATGAATTTGATATGAATAACATGGTAATAGGAAGATGAGTTAATAACGTCTTTTGTGTTTTTGGCGTTAATAATTGTTATAATACTTCTTTTAATCTCTACTTTTTATTATTTAAAATTGACACCTTTAATAGCGTAATACATCTCGTATCGTCAAATACGTGTTTGTGACAAGACAGTCAGATTTTTCTTTAATATGCTGCTCGTCATGTATCAAAGCAGTATCCTTCAGGCCATATATTTGATGGTATTCCACTTTGTAATGTGGGTTGCTGAGAGCTTAATGTATGCCTGACGTTCAGCTTTGTGACGATGTTGTTAAGATCTGTCTATTGATAACCTAAGTAGCAGACTATTCCGTTCTACAACTAGCCACTGATACGGCTGTAAATAAAATGGTGGTTAAATAAAATCACACACGGGTAAACAAACACATAAGTGTTAGATATTTCAATATACCTGTAAATCTTGGTTAAGTTTTGTAATTTGAAATAGGCCAGTAAAAACGAAATAAAAAGTTTGAAAAAGTAAAAGGGGAAAAAACGTAAAGTTCATAGAATTCTCAAGCTAATTCTAGACCGTATGGAAACTTGATCTTACAAAACATATGTGGATCACCAATTTGCTTTAAAAATCGTAATTCTAAAAGTTCTTGGTACAAAGTGGTCTTGAGTAGAATGTACTACCGGTTTCTAGAACGTACGAAACCTTATATTAATCTTTATGATATTACCAAGTAGTACAAATAAAGTTTGTAAAAGTACTGTAAAGAGATCTAACAGAAATTTCAAGCGGTGGTTGGAATGAACATGGAAAGTAACGTCAGCGTTTAATATTTCAGTTCATAATGTTGAGGATTTTCTACAGATAATGTATTTTCCATTAGTTATAATTATTTTCAAATAGTCACCAACTATAATTGGAATATACAGGTAATAATTATAAGGTAATTACAAAGTATAATTACAAGGTATACCTAGAAGATTTAAATACAACATATCTATCTGTGGGTTTTAATATTTTTGGAAGTGGGGTGTTTGGTTTAATACAGCAACATAGCAAACACTTAACAAATTCAATATATAAGTACAACTCTAATATATCTATTGCAATGCGAAAATGAAAATCATAACAAAATTGATGTATTATTAATATTACGATCGCCTTGAGTTTAGACGGATTTAAATTAAATTGCATAGGATAATGACTTGTAATGGAGATTTTTATACATGATGGTGCGAAGACGTCAGTCGATGAGGTTTAAAAATGTCAGGATTGCCCAGAGATCACGACCTGCCAAACACCTATATCTGTGGAAGGCCAAGACCTATTAAAGACCGATGCCTTTAAGAGACTGAGTACATCCAGAAGCCGGAACAAGTCAGAGGTATATATACTCTCCAAAACTCAGATTCTCAAAAGCCAGAAACTTGCAGAGATCGGCTGCTACAGTAGGACGAAATATGTACAGAAAAGAGACCTCCCATAGCCTAGAAGCCGAGACAAGTGTTATCAACTTACGGTAATTTAGTTATTTAATTTGGAGAAATTTTCAGTACCAGATGGTTTAGTAATTAAAGGTTTACTATAAAAACTTTATAACTGCAACGGAAATCAAAATAGAATCTTGTTCGCAGTGAATTATAATATCTTATTAGTAAGAACGGGTTTAGAAATGTTCTACGATTATGATTATTATCACGAGAGATTTCTGCCAGACCACCCTATCAACAGTAGCAGGTGGAAATCTAGGGATTATTTTATAACGATATAATAATACAGTTAACTTACAAACAAGCTTATAGTCCCTAAACGGCTTCTTGTTATTTCATTACTGCTATGAAACCTACATCTTATAGTTACTTTGGATTCCTAATCTTGATTTTGCGAACCATGTAAAATCCATATGTAACAGCGTTGTGACCAAACTGAAAACCCTTTATAGATGTGTAAAAGTACTGCCTGTGTCTTCTAAGCTAGAAATTGTCCGCTCAATAATTTTTCCCACTATATATTACGCTCTTCCATCTTTTGCTCGTTGTTTGTCTCAGGAGTATGTCACGGTTCTTACTAGATTGCAAAACAGAGCTCTGAGATTTGTTTATAATCTCAAGAAATTTGATCACATCAGTGAATTTAGATTAAGCTCTAAGGTACTATCAATTGGAAATTGCTGTGACTTACAGACTGCCCAACTAATCCACAGGGTTCTTCAGACTGGCAAACCTAAATATCTCAGGAAAAAACTTATTTTTAGACATGAAATAAATTCTCGCAGTACTCGGCAAGACAGCCTACTTCATTTGCCTAGGGTCCGCCTAGAAATTGGCAAGAAAGGTTTTAGCTACTTTGGACCTGAAATATATAATGCTTTGCCCCCTGCTTTAAAGACCCTTAGTTATAGTACATTTAAAAATCATCTTAAAGAGATTTTTTATATAATTTTATAAGTTAGAATAATTATGTAATTTTATATCATTTAGAATAACTATTATTACCTGTAATTTATGTAATAATTACCTGTAAGTTATGACAAAAGTTGTCTTGTAAACCAGAGTCTTACTTTGAAGAACGCTTGCTAAATAAAGACGTCATTATTATTATTATTATTATTTTCTATGAATGAAAATGCAGATGTATCATTAGGGAAGATTTATTTGTGGCAAGAGGTTTTAAACAGGTTTCATCTGTAGACTTTGACTCTTGCATAAACATTTATTTCTGTATACACAGGAATGCTCCTTGGTAATCACATCCTGATTATGTAATTTGTGTGAAAGCTATCATAGCCTATTATTTACTTAGTGAGCTGGATCAATAATAAATATTTTTTCAGCCAGAGGATGTAAACACTTCTTTCTTACATTCTGTATGATGTCTGTCTGTCTATCTCTCTGAAGTATTAATACCTTGTTGATTTGGTTAGGTTAACAATTAAATGCGTTTATTCAACTTTCTTTTTTAAAACAATTAATTACATATATTGTAAGTATGAAGGCGTAAAAGATTTAAAAGTATTTATAAGGTCTTACATAAATTTATTTATTGTATGTCAATACAGCAAGTTTATTAAGTTGTTTATACATATATATTTCCCCTTATATTTCTGGTATAAGGTACATCAATACATAAATGCTAAAAATGAACACATATGTAATAACGTAACCTTTTCATTCCTTAAATGAGAATACAAATTCTGAATAAATGAGGAAAATGATTCTAAAACCCTGGAGTTTTCTTTTATTCACACATTTTTTTTCAGAGGGTTCCATGTAACCAATGGAAATGTATCTATATTTATACAACAACATTAAATAAAGTAATGATGTTTAGGTTACCTGTAAGAAATCATAGAGACCTTACTTGTTTCTTGGATTGAATCCAAACGGATGTGGACCGGTAGCATCCATTTGTGTGCTGATCATTACGTGCAGGACAAAAGTGCTGAATAAGTGGAAGTCTTCATTGTCTAGCGTTTCTTCTCTAACCCGTACTGCAGTATTACTGCATCTTTTGTTCTGCTTGAAATATATCATACGTATTTTATGTCAAATGGGAAAAAAACCCAACATAAAGGAAGGTTTTATGTAGGTATTTTATACACTGCATCTTTTTAGAACGGTTTTTAAGTAGTTATACATACGAAATAGATGCAACCATTTAAGTTACTGATCCCACACACTGGCCTATACAGCTTTACCACAGTTTTCATTTTTCAAAGATAAAAGTAAGACTCACACTAAAATGGAATTCTTACTCTTTTAATAAAACTCGTTAACTTGGTTGTGTTAACATAACCAGGAAAGTCACATTTCACAGTACTTTAAGCATTGATTAGGTCATACTGGTCTTTAAAAGATTGCAGGTTATGGTGGGAATTTTTCGTAATTTCCGACGTACGATGAAAGTTAGAGAAATATTTATTCAATACTTAACTCTAGATATTTTAGATGTGATTTAATATTATTATTTAATAAACTATTTACTTACTAAAACCATCAAAACATATTCTGATAATATAACAATTTGCTGATCGTGTTATATACTGCAATCACAAATATTCTACAAACGTGTTATTACGTATTATCGTTCCTAAATATTATGTTTACACAAATATTCGCCTCGTATGCCATATATAGATAGAAAAATGAGTGCTATTTAACCAATTTAGCGGCCGTGCTTTGTAATTAGGTATATTTTCGTTAGCTGGCGTAGAGATCACTCAGTTTATCCCTACTAGTGGACTGTATGATGAGCGAGAAGGCTGTGTATTAAGAAGACTATCTTCAAGTGTGATAAAGAGCCTATAGAAATTATGAGATCATATGTTACGTGCATGTGGGCTGTGTTTTAGAAAGATTTTGTATGTTAGACTACAAAGGTTATATAATTTGAGCTACAAGACAATAAAGAACATTAATTTTGTTGAAAACTAACTTTTAAAAGTAGCACCAAATAGTCCGTCCTATCTCAAATAATTGGTTATTTGCGAACTGATTTCCCTACAGTCGCTCATTGGGGTCACAGTATCGAATCGAGCGTTAAATTGTGAACACCTCCAAGCTTATATTTTTCATACAGGTATAAGGCAGTCCCGTACAAAACTATTCACATGATGTCATATTTTTAAATGTTTGATATATGTTCTCACTAAAAAGCATATTTCACTCGGAAAGATAAATGATTTATCAACTTTTATTTTAAAGTTTTATGTTTATTATAAAAGATTACTGAAAAGTGGTTTATTGTGAAGTATGTGGACTATTAGTTATGCCATAAAGGATATTTTAGTATGACACCATTGGCAGTCAATAAAGATTTTTTATTTATACTAATAGAATTCTAATTAATTGCATAATCTATTCAATAGAACATAGTTAAAATCATATCATATGTTGAACCACACAGTCCATTATGTCAAATCGGTCTAAAGCCTGAACTCGTATACTAAACTTGAAGAAATAGATTGTTGCTGCATTTAAAATAAAAAAAGTAAACACCACTAAAAGAAAATATCGACATAGATGCGTCAAAAATGAATATGTTAAAAATATTTGAGGTCTAATCTTATTTTAAATTATCGAGTTGTTATGGTTTATTGTTATTTTTCTGGAATAACTATTTTGGAATATTGGGATTATAAATTTTTATATTGTTAAATTTGTTACATTTTGGAAATTATACGAGAGTGGAAAGATATTCGTAGAACGTTAGGATTACTCTTATAGAGGGCCATTCTTCCTGAAGGAAACCTTACGATAGTCCCTCAGTGATAGTAGCTGAGTCTGACAGGTTAGCGTAGTTACAGACGGCCATTGCCCTTGACGCGACTGCAACACTGTAGTTAGTAATATAGCAGTCTTGATATGGGGGCAGATTGAATGACAGTCGCTGAGGGCTATGGGCCAAATTGAATTTTGGTTTGTCCTACTGTTTTCAAATATCAGTGCAGTTTACATCTGAAGAAGATAAAAAGGCGATAGAACCTCTTTGTTCTGTTTAAGACTTGAATAATTCTCTGTAAAAGGCCTAACGTACCATAAGCAATAATGTGGTCAATGTTAACATCAGAGTTTGGAAGAACAGGTGCTTACACATTAATATGTTTTTATTATTTGGAACGCACAAATCTTATTGCAAAATAAGTCATAAATAACGTCACTTCACTCTAGATGAAGATCGGCATATTTTTATAGATTGTTTGGATTATTAGCTTCCTACTTGCCAATAGAAGATCATAGGTTGAAAATTGTGATAACTATTGTAATAACGTGTCCTGTGTAATAGCTATTATAGAAGGTTTTTCTGATACCTGAGAAAAGATTGTTTACACAGTTAAATTGTTTAAATATTACGACCTCGTGGACAGCCATCCGCAGTAGACAGGTATGTGTGTTTTCAGTCGAAGTAACACATATTGACTGAAAATCTGTACAACGAAGCAACAATGTTTATATACTTTAACTGTGTTAAAAATGTTTCAAACCTGTGGGTATCACGAAAACTTAGAAATATACGGTAACATTTTGTTGTATTTATTATAAATTACACAAGGCAACATACAACTGTTTCATTAGCTTATAGGTAAAAGTATTCAATATCATATCATATTATTATTATATGTGTATCATATTATACTTTCCACCAAACTAAACTGTTCCTTAGAAAGTCTTAGGAACTCTCGCAAAAGACATCCTTCACTTTCAAAAGGCACCTTTGCTACTTAATAATGTTTAAAATAGTCTTATTACTGTGTGTTTTTTTTAATAGGCTATATGTAGAAAATCATTGTGTTTCATCGTTTTTTCTGTTTCTCACTCATACTCAACTTCAATGCAAAAAGGAATTAAGTAATATCACTCCATTCTAACGAAGTAATGAAAATTATTTTCAATCATATTGTCTTTCTAGATTAATTGGATTTTTTGAAGACGATTAGCCGTATATTATACAGACATTGATTGTTTAAATGTCTCGTTTTTTTGTACGTGTACTCTCCTCTACCTATGTCACTCTGTATACTGTATACAATTTAGATAACAATTTCCACGAAAAATCTTAATCTGTATCTTTTATGTTTAGCTAACTTATACTATACCTTATTACCTATCTGCATTATAAATCACTCGTAGTATAAACCACAATTATTTGATTTTCGTAAGGTTTTTTTGTGTACCTAAATATATATATATATATATATATATATATATATATATATATATATATATATATATATTTATATATATATATACACAATTTATTCTGTAATTTTTAATTTTTCCTGTGGTTATAAAGTTTTAAATTGTTAAAATACTCCTTTAATCTCTTTGAGTTAACTTACATTATTGATTATGTTCAATTTATTCATTAGGGATTTTTATACATATCCATAAAAATATATGGCACTGCAGAAGTCTCAGTAAAAAAATTAATAAATTACGTAAAAGCATTGAGATCGTAAGTAACATCAATTGGGGTTAAAAATTATTATTTGAGGAGTTTAACTGAGGTACGAGTGGCGCGTTACTCCCGGTGGGAATAGAGTGCAGTTCTCGCTTTGCAGAAATGTGTTATTACAGCTAAACTGTTACAGCTCTGCTCTCTCTTTCTCTCATAACATTGTGTTTGAATGTTCTTTGTTGTGTATAATAAAAGACGATATCACATAGTTTTCAGACGTAGCTTTATGTGGTCAGTGATCCAAAAACTTCCACTAGTGATTTGTTATTTAAAATGAATTATTTATTTTTTAACTAACTTTTATTACAGTAGACTCGGTTGAAGTCTTATTTCTCATAAATCCTCTTGAACGATTTGTAAAATCTCAACTGTTAGTTTTGAAGTGATTTTAGTTGATCAAGTTACTTTTATTTTGGGTAGACAGTTCTATTGCATTTGAGAGAATTCTATTATAATTTTAAAAGTAAAATAGCGTAATAAGGTTCGGTGAGTTGTCTGCTAAAAATTTTAGTTTAATGTCAATTTAGTAAGACTATATTTTGTTTAAACGCCATTTATAAAAATTTTATATGGTTTTACTCATTAAGTTTACAATTTTTTTAACCTACCACTTTCTTTTGCTATTATGTTGAAATAAATGACAAATGAAAACCTTTTCGTTAACGCTAATGCAAATTTATTGTAGTGACATCTGCCTTTATGTTCCTTGTGTAGAAATGACGTTTCATAAAAATTTTAAAGTATTTATGTTAGTTCGTCCTTTAAATTTCCTGCATACAGGCAGAAATTTACCCTTACTTCAAGAATTGATTTTCAATAAACCTCAGTTAATTCATTTATATCATTTTTCTCTATTTTTACAAATAATGGGACGAAATATTTCTAAAACGCGTATTTACAAAACTTTTTTCCGTACTCCTCTAACATTTTCTAAATAATGAGTTATAAGTATGGACTAGCTTTTGTGTTGAAATAACTTAATAATGGGACGTTAATAATGCACTTATGACGGTAATGGCAATTCATCATCTACATAGCGAAATACTCAATACACTAAGAATCGCTAACAACTTTCAGTTTATATTGGTGTTCATAACAAATCTGCCTTAGATAATATCCTATATATGCATCAACGAAGTAACCAATGCATTAGCAGAGCATTTTTCGTCAATGTTGAGGCCAACTATATACAACTGGCTAATCTAAGCGACCCTATATCATCCCCCGTGGTAGCATTAGCCATATATAAGGTAACTTCAAATGCTATTGTATCAACCACGTGACATAAATTGGACTTCTTTCTTTGCCAGTCATCCAATATTCCCAATCTGTGGTATAACGAATAAATGTTCATGTAATTATATAACACAATCTTAAAGCGGAAAGGGTAGTATAACTGTATCGTTGATGACGTTCATCACGGCCAAAATACTATGTCCAATTGTGTTGGAAACACGCATGGTGTTAGTTTTGAAATTGAAATAGTACTTACGTTAAAAATATATATTTATATTTCATAATTATAATATGTTTTCTATAAACTACATTATAGACGAGCCCAAGAAAGGCCCTTGATACCTGAATTTAATAGGAACAGATTTCATGAATTCACAAGACATGATGCTTGATTTACACCGTTTCATGAGAATGCCTAGTGAAAAGGAAAATAGCTCTATTTGGTTATAACATTGGTCAATGACAAACATAAAATTAGTTTTTAAATTTCTAGTGTTTACTTATTCATCATGAGCGCTTCAACACGTGAAAAATGTGAGGAAAAATGTGCTTTACAGAATGAGGCAAAAGTCTGGATACACCATTCAGACTGCACAGCTTCATTTAATACTATAGGATGAGGGAACGGGTTACACTGGCGTTTTACAGTGTGTTGTGACGAACGAACCACACCACACCGAGGTGGCCGTATATCTGGTTTATCATCTCGATCGTGAACATGCGCCAACTGCTTGACAATAAACTTGTCTAAGACAAACCTAGATACAGTATAAATCATCGGAAAGAGTGGCTAAAGAAAATTAATTAAAACCGCTACTTCAAATTAAGTTTGATATAAATCTTGATTTATTTATGCAATATGATTCATCATGTATATTAATTTAATTGTACATTACATAAACATAAATTTTCCTTTATATTTAGGATATCATTTTCAACGTGTTTGCTTAGAATAATCTTGTACTGTATACAAGGATACACAGTTTAAACTATGTTGTATTTCCTTATATGCAACCTTTGATTAAATGAGTTATCCAAAAACTAGTACAATAAAACGTTATATGTCCAATATACTAAATTATAGAAGAAGTAGTTTTATTTCTTGTTGCAAAATATGAAGTTAGTGTTTACGCCCTGTTTAGTAAGTAGTATTAGTTTTTTTATTTAGCACACATGTTTATCAGTATACCGGATATACTGAATGAAACAATCTTATCCAGACAAAACTTCTATTAGTTTAACCAATCATAATGTTGAATGAGTTTAAATATTTTCTAAACAAGTTTTTATAACATTTCATATCGTACCCTAAAAATAACAGATGCGCAGCGATGAGAAAGCGAGAATTCGCTGTTTATAAGTAGACGTCTGCTCATGTAACAAAGAGGAGATGTCGCGTGTTTTGTCAGCACAGATTGTGACACGACCCAGAACACTAACGACTGCTCTAATGGCCGCATGTTGGCAGTAATGACGACAGAGGAAGTCACCTTGGCCTCAGGACTGTGTGTCATAGTGGCATTACTGCGTAGTCTGGATGACATATTGTTGCTATTATTACCTTCGTTACGTTAATGGTGTATCATATGTGAATGGAACAACGGAGGTGTAAAATGAGTTCGCAATCTTATAATGTTCAGAGATATATAAGGCATCAACGGTTTGAAAGCCGAGATATTACACCAACACAATATGTCTGAACATAAATAACGTTGGTCTTTATTATATTATACTAATTAAAGGTTCAGTTTTACAGAATATAATTTAGTTTTTATATTGTGTTTAAATATCTAAAATTCTGATAGTATTTGAGAACATAATTATTGAGAAAAGTCTATGGGCTATCCCTTGAAGATGGAGAGTGGAGGTTAAAACAAATATATGTAAGTTGAGGCAACTATATATGGACCCAGGCATAGTGGCCGAGGTGAGAATTAGGAGATGAATTCTGGCCATTTACTAAGGAAGGAGGACAATCTTTAGTCAAGAACGTCCTTGTAAACAATTCGGAGGGCAGAAGACCGCCAAAGGCCCAATTTAGATGGCGAGAATTATAAAAACCATAAGAAAACTAAGAACTGGATAGAAAGATCTCAGTGTGTTGAAAGTACCACCTTTACCAAGAGCCACGGCAGTAAGTAAGTAAGTATTGTGTTAATATATCATATAAAATTTAGTAATATTGTCTGAACATAAATTAGGTTTCTATAAATTAGGATTATTTAAACACATTCCGCACTAAATACAAATATATTCTATAAGTTTAGTAAATTTATGGTAAAATTCATATGGATATTTTATAATTCTGATTTTGGTTTGGAATTTTTTAATGACAAATTAATTAAATTCCAAATATGCCCTTTTTTAGCCGCTACAAATATATTATAAAACCTCGCTACACATTAGATAAAACATATATTCCATAAATACTAAACATCTAAATATACTATTTAATAGCAATCTGTTTTTATATTTATCAATAAAACTTTACTCATGAGCATAATTTCAACTAATTGTTACCTCAATCGTTACTATTCTTGTTGTCAGCCTTGTAAATGCAATATCTTAGTATATCTGTCAAGATGAGAGAATATTATTTATTTAGTTTAATTGTATTCAAAGTATTGTGCTTTAGAATAGGTGAAAACCATTTCCTAACAAAGAACATAAAATTTAGATTGGAAGGAATTTTCTTTAAATTGTTTAAATACAAAATTAAAATTTAGTTTATACAACACCTAGAATTGCTCCTTAGAATTGGTCCTAGATGAACGTAAACAATATCAACATTACATAAATTAAGGAAAACTTTCACCATAAGAAATGTGTTTTAACAAACATTTATAAACACAATGTCATTTTACATTATTTACCTTTAGGTCATTTAATAAAAATGCATTCAACAATACTTTCAACATTTACGAATGAAGAATATATTGATTATTATTATTTTAATGAAAAATTAATGGCAAAATTAAAGAATGTTTGGTCGGTAATTTGTATCTATATTTCAATCACAAGACTATGTCACAATACGACTAACCGATCGTCAAATATATTTATATTATCATACTGAATCAAATGGTAAGGACAATGGTTAGAAATGGCCACCACTATTAACTTAAACTACTAAAACCAGGAAGTTGACGTTATAATATTGACAAGGTACAAGTATTGCAGGTATCTGGCGATGACACAGTGACAGTTTCAGCGGAGTCTATACCACGTGTTGCCTCCGCCTCTTACTCTGTCAGTTACGTAGAAGGGTACTGTTAATAACAGGTACTGTTGTCACGTAGCCGTTACAAGGCGGCTCGTCACATTGGCTTTGACGTTTTATCATTGACTCGTATCCAGTGTTGGCTGAATTCACTGGAAATATTGGTCTTCAAAGGAATACTCTGCACTTATTTTCATTTAATTTGTATAAAATACTTGTACTTTGTAACTTTTTACATACTAATTTGTTATTTGGATTTATATAACCTACAAATGTTACAGATAGAGGATCGATTCACGGAACAAGAATATAAGATATTTTTATTAATATCATGAAAGATGCTGAAAGTCATAAACAAAAGTAAATTACAAATATAACGATTTCCATATTTCATTCCAAAATGGTAAAAACTAGTACCCATGTTTGTTTTTGTATTGTGTATTCTCCAATTCTCTTCTAGTTTTTCTTCGTCTAATAACTGACACTTTCACATAACTGACAATTGTAATCTGTCTGAAGAGATCCAGTATGATCTAAATGAAATAAAATGAAATATAAGTTTATTTCCACACTCTTCATATTGGTACAGAGATTACAAATATGTTTGGAAATAATAAATTAGTTAACAAAGAAATTAAAAACATTGTAATTTCTAAATATATATTTTATTGGAAATTAGTCTACATGGCCAAGCAGCCTGTGCGGAGGCTAGAGACGCTATCCTTTACAGAAATTCATTTCAGTTTGGTTTGCCAGGTATGGTTCAGAGGTAAACGAAAAGGCAATAATTAAATAACAAATTAAATTAAACAATACAACACAAAAAATATTATTAATTTACTTGAAGTAACTATCATATTGAAGTGAAGACGAATGACAGGTGGTGTCGGAGGGGGAAGGAGTTAGAAAAATGACCAAGGTCAAGCCCGTCTGTATTCAGATAAGATTAAAGACTCGGCTCCCTCAAGGCCAATCTGCAGAAAGAAGAAATTAACGTTTTTCTTAAAAATTGAAATTGAAGTTTATTTGAATAATTTGTAGTGACTGAAGTTTTTGCAAATGTTTCTGAACATGGGAAATATAAAAAGAACTTGTTACTGAAAATAATTTAACTAACCTTGTAATAGGTATACCGACATTAATTGCGTGCCTGGTATTATAAGAAGTGTGATGTTTCTGGGACATTTACGTTGTAATATTTATAAATATGAACTAAATAGATGCTTTATGTATAATTGTCGCAAGGAATGGAGTGAAGATTCATGAAAAAACATGTAAGTAGGATAACACTAATTTTTCCTTAATCCTGAGTTTAGTCCTACATTTTTTCGTTATGTAAAGAGGCTCCAAAACTGATTTTACTGCGCCTCCCAAAGCAATGTTTCCAAATGTAAGAAGAGATTGGACATAAGCGCAATACATTATTTTAATTTCCTTTTAATTTAAAAACATCACTTAATCTTCAGAAAGCGAAAATAAATTTTATTAATTTTGCTTGAATATAGTCTATATGATCAGACCATTTAAGGCAATGATAAAAAATTACACCTAGATATTTGTAACTAGTAACACGTTCTATACTTTTACATCCACATGTTAAATTTGCAGAATTGTCACATTGATGAATTCTCAAACAATTTAAGTAGTAATCCGAACTATTGCTCAAAGAAATAGGTAGACATTTTGTCTTGGATATATTTAGTGAGAGAAAATGTTGATCTAACCATTTTTTCAAAATCATTAAATCATTTGCAGCCTTTTCCTGTACTTCTATCCAATTGTTACCAGAAATAAAAATTAAGCTGTCATCAGCAAACAAAGAGAGTTTTCCATACAGACTTACCATACAAATATTGTATACATAGCTCCTAATGTACTACCTTGAATCACACCATAATCTTCATTTTGAGGATCACTGTTCTCTCTGCAGATTTACACAAGCTGTCGCCTCTCTCAGGTAGCTGCGGAACCACGTTAGCGCAATGCCGCGGACCCCTATCGTTTCTAATTTTGTTAACCAAATAGTACGATCCACAGAGTCAAATGCTTTTTTTAAATCCAAAAAAACAAGCATTCACCGATTATGTTTTTAAATACTTTCGTTTAAATCTCTGTATACAAAACCTGTATCTGTTATTTTACTTGTTTTGGTAAATTATGGTACAACGTCAAAAGATACATTGTACAGGGAGTTATGGTACATTTCCTCCTTGTATTCCAACAGCTTTTAACGCATGATGAAGGCGAAAAGCATCGAGGACGAACATCATCTTGCACTTATGATATATGGATATTCTAGGGGGTTTCCCTATCATCAAAGGGAGTATTGAACGTTGGTTTTTCTTCTTTTGAACAATTTTTTTTTTCAGAATAGTTCGTTGTTATTGGACCTCAGCCATGTAACCAATAAGAAAGCAAACCCATCTATCAAATCAATAAAATTTACTAGATGAATTGAATAAGTCTCTACTACAGTATTTATGAATAACCTTATCCATGCTCTTACTTACGTTTCCATGTTTAACGTAGTGGCTGTGCGAGTTGTATGGAACCTTAGAGATTTTTAAAGTACGTAACAGTCCTAGTAGATATCCAGGTTAACATAATAAATGAACACAAGGTACGGTACTGTTAATGTTCGTTACAAGAGTCTGGTAACGACTTTAAGACAACCAGAATAACAATTTCCCCCCCACCCCCCCCCCCCCCCACCCCCCCCCCCCCCCACCCCCCCCCCCCCCCACCCCCCCCCCCCCCCACCCCCCCCCCCCCCCACCCCCCCCCCCAAAGCTGTAAATTGTAGCATCATCTGGTGTGTTGTTGTTATGGCAGTTTTCTAAACTTGTGAGAGAAACTGCAATTATGATATGGTTTAAAAAATACACTGGTTTCTGCTACAGTATACCTAGGTGGTTGAAATGATTATTACGTATACTATGTTCCAAATGTTGGCTTTCCTGAACATTATAAGATTGCGAACTCATGTTTACACCTCCGTTGTTCCATTCACATATGATACACCATTAACGTAACGAAGGTAATAATAGCAAACAATACGTCATCCATACTACGCAGTAATGCCACTATGACACACAGTCCTGAGGCCAAGGTGACTTCCTCTGTCGTCATTACTGCCAACATGCGGCCATTAGAGCAGTCGTTAGTGTTCTGGGTCGTGTCACAATCTGTGCTGACAAAACACGCGACATCTCCTCTTTGTTACATGAGCAGACGTCTACATATAAAAAGCGAATTCTCGCTTTCTCATCGCTGCGCATCTGTTAGTTTTAGGGTACGATATGAAATGTTATAAAAACTTGTTTAGAAAAATATTTAAACTCATTCAACGTTATGATTGGTTAAAAACTAATAGAAGTTTTGTCTGGTCAAGATTTTTTCATTCAGTATATCCGATATACTGATAAAAATGTGTGCTAAATAATAAAAAAAACTAATACTACTTACTAAAACAGGGAGTAACCACCAACTTCACGTTTTGCAACAAGAAATAAAACTACTTGTACTATAATTAGTATATTGTACATATAACGTTTTATTGTACTAGTTTTTGGGTAACTCATTTAATCAAAAGTTGCATATGAGGAAATACAACCTACTTTAAAACTGGATCCTTGAATACAGTACAAGGTTATTGTGAGTAAACCACGTTGAAAATTAAATCCTAAATATAAAAAGAAAATTTATGTTTATATGATGTAATATTAAATTAATATGATGATTTATACTGTATCTAGGTTTGTCTTAGACAAGTTTATTGTCAAGCAGTTGTCGCATGTTTACGACCGAGATGATAAACCAGATATACGGCCATCTCGGTGCGGTGTGGTTCGTTCGTCACAACACATTGTAAAACGCCAGTGTAACCCGTTCCCTCATCCTACAGTATTAAATGAAGTTATCATGATAGCTTGTTTAGCACATTTTTCCGCACATTTTAGTCACGTTTTTTACGTGTTGAAGCACTCTTGATGAATAAGTAAACACTAGAAATTTAAAATCTAATTTTACGTTGATCTATCTTTTTTAAGTGGAGCTATTTACCTTTTCACTTGAAACGGTGTAAATCAAGCATCATGTCTTCTGAATTCTTAAAATCTGTTACTATTAACTTCACAAAGTGTCTCTTTTGGGATCGTTTATAAGGTAGTTTAAAGAAACCTTATTATAATTATGAAACAAATATATATTTTTAACGTAACTACAATTTCAATTTCAAAACTAACACAATGCATGTTTTCACACAATTGCACATAGTATTATGGCCGTGATGAACGTCATCAACGATACAGTTATACTACCATTTCCGCTTTAAGATTGTGTTATATAATTACATGAACATTTATTTGTTTTCCACAGGTTAGGAATATTGAATGACTGGCAAAGAAAGAAGTCCAATTTCTGTAACGTCGTTGATACAATAGCATTTGAAGTTACCTTATATATGTATAATGCTACCACGGGAGATGATATAGGGTTGCTAGATTAGCCAGTTGTATCTAGTTGGCCTTAAGATTGACGAAAAATGCTCTGCAGAATGCAGTGGTTACTACGTTGATGCATATATAGGATATTGTCTAAGGCAGATTTGTTATGAACGCAAATATAAACTGAAAGTTGTTAGCGATTCCTAGTGTATTGAATAATTCGCTATGGAGATGAAGAATTGCCATTACCGTCATAAGTGCATTATTAACGTCCCATTATTAAGTTATTTCAACAAAAGCTAGTCCATACTTATAACTCATTATTTACAAATTGTTAGAGGAGTACGGAAAAAAAGTTTTGTAAATACGCGTGTAAAAATATTTTCGTCCTATTATTTGTATAAATTAGAGAAAAATGATATAAATGAATTAACTGAGGTTTATTGAAAATCAATTCTTGGAGTAAGGGTAAATTTCTGCCTGTATGCAGGATATTTCATGGACGAACTTACATATATACTTTAAAATTTATATGAAACATTTCTACACAAGGAACATAAAGGCACTAAAATAAATTTGCATTAGCGGTAACGAAAAGGTTTTCATTTGCCATTTATTTAAAAATAATAGCAAAAGAAAATTGTAGGATAAAACAATTTTTAAACTTAATGAGTAAAAACCATATTTTATGGAATTCTCTCAAATGCAGTATAAATGTGTACACAACATAAATAAACTTGATCTACCAAAATCACTTCAAACTAACATTTGAGATTTTACTAATCGTTCAAGAAGAGTCATGAAAAGTAAGACTTCAACCGAGTCTACTTTAATAAAAGTTAGTTAAAAATAAATAATTCATATTAAATTACAATTCACTAGTGGAAGTTTTTGGATCACTGACCACATAAAGCTATGTCTGAAAACTATGGGATATCGTCTTTTATTATACACGTCAAAAAACATTCAAACACAATGTTACGAGAGAAAGAGAGAGCAGAGCTGTAACAGTTAAGCTGTAATAACACATTTCTGCAAAGCGAGAACTGCACTTTATTCCCACCGGGAGTAACGCGCCACTCGTATCTCAGTTAAACTCCTCATATAATCATTTTTAACCCCAATTGATGTTACTTATGATCACAATGCTTTTATGTAATTTAATTATTTTTTTACTGAGACTTCTGCAGAACCATATATTTTTAGAGATATGTATAAAAATCTTTCTTCCCTAATTAATAAACTGAACATAATCAATAATTTAAGTTAACTCAAAGAGATTAAAGGAGTGTTTTTACAATTTAAAACTTTTCTAACCACAGGTAATATTAAAAATTACAGAATAAATTGTATACAAACACACACACACACACACACACACACACACACACACATATATATATATATATATATATATATATATTATATATATATTTATTTATTTGGGTACACGAAAATCCTTACAAAATCAAATAATTGTTGTTTACAATACGAGTGGTATATAATGCTGATAGATAATAAGGTAATAAGGCAGCTAAAACATAAAAGATACAGATTACGATATTTCATGGAAATTTTTATATCAATTAGAATAAATAATATAGTATAACAGTCATATTTGAGATAGTTTAACTCTCACTATCCAAGCAAACGCAGTATACAGAGTGACATATGTAGAGGAGAGTACACGTACAAAAAACAATATGGTTTAAACAATCAATGTCTCTATAATATATGACTAATCGTCTTAAAACAATCAAATAATCTAGAAAGTCAATATGATTGAAAATAATTTTCATTACGTTGTTGGAATGGAGTGATATTATTTAATCCATATTTGTATTGAAATTTGACGCATCCCTTTCAATATTTTATTTCTGCGGCGCTTACTTCTTTGATTTAAATTGCAATAATTAATTTGTAACGTATTCATTTTGATATTTTATTTTAGCGGTAATTATTACTTGTTTTATTTTAAATGCAGCAAAAATTATATTTCTTCAAGTTTAGTATACGTGTTCAGGCTTTAGACTGAATTGACATAATGGACTGTGTGGTTCAGTATATGATGTGATTTTAATTAAATTCTTTCCAGTAGATTATGCAATTAATTGAGATTCCATTATTAAATAAAAATCATTATTGATTTCCGATGGTGTCATACTAAAATATCCTTTATAGCAGAACTAATAGTCCATATACCTAATAATAAACCACTTCGCAGTAACTTTTATAATAAACACAATAATTTATAACAACAGTTGATAAATTATTTATCTTTCTGAATAAAATATGCTTTTTAGTGAGAATATCTATAAAACATTTAAAAATATGTCATCACGTGAATAGTTTATGGGATTGGTTTATACATGTATGAAAAATGTAAGCGTAGAGGTGTTAACAATTTAACGCTTGATTCGATACTGTGACCCCAATGAGCGACTGTAGGGAAATCTAACAATCCGCAAATAACCAATTATTTGAGATAGGACAGACTGCCTGGTGCAACTTGTAAAAGTTAGTATTTAACAACATTAATGTTCTTTACTGTCTACTAGCTCAAATTATATAAGCTTTGTAGTCCAACACACAAAATCTTTCTAAAACACAGCCCACGTGCACGTAACATACCTTTATGATCTCCTAATTTCTATAGGCTCTTTATCGTACTTGAAGATAGTCTTCCTAATACATAGCCTTCTCGCTCATCATACAGTCCACTAGCAGGGATAAACTGAATGGTCTCTCTAAGCCAGTTAACGAAGATATACCTAATTACAAATGAACGGCCGCTAAATAGGTTTAAATAGCACTCATTTTACTAGCTAATTGGCATACGAGGTGAATATTTATGTAAACATAATAATTGGGAATTATAATACGTAATAACACGTTTGTAGAATATTTGTGATTGCAGTATATAACACGATCGGCTATATAATTTAAAATCTTTTAAAGACCGGTACGACCTTATCAATGCTTAAATTACTGTTAAATGTGACTTTCCTGCTTACTGTAAAAGGAACACATATATGTTAACGAGATTTATTAAAAGAATAAGAAATTTATTTTAGTGTGAGTCTTACTTTTATCTTTGAAAAATGAAAACAGTGCTAAAGCCGTATAGGCTAGTGAGTGGGATCAGTAACTTAAATGGTTGCATCTATTTCGTATATATAACTACTTATTCACCGTTCTAAAAATATGCAGTGTATAGAATACCTACATAAAACCTTCCTTATGTTGGGTTTTTTTTACCTTTTGACATAAAATAAGTATGATATATTTCAAGCAGAACAAAAGATGCAGTAATACCGCATTACGGGTTAGAGAATAAACGCTAGACATTGGCATTGGCCTTTAATAGGTCTTGGTCTTCCACAGATCTAGGTCTTTCTTTGGCAGGTTGCGATCTCTGGGCAATCCTGACATTTTTTAACCTCATCTACTGACGCCTTCGTACCATCATGTTTAAAAATCTCCATTACATATCATTATCCTATGCAATTTAATTTAAATCTGTCCAAACTCAAGGCGATCGTAATTGTAATAATAAATAAATGTTGAATGAATTTCATTCTTACATTGCAATAGATATATTAGAATTGAACTTATACATTGAATTGTTAGGTGGTTGCAATGTTGCTACATAGAACCAAATACTCCACTCCCAAAAATATAGACCTGCAGTTAGATATTTTATATTTAAATCTTCTAGGTATACCTTATAATTCGTACCTGTATATTCTAATTATAGAAGGTGACTATTTCAAATTCGATGGAAAATCCATTATCCATACGAAATCCTCAACACGATGAATTGAAGTATTAACCGCTGACGTTACTTTCCATGTTCATTCCAAACACCTCTTGAAATTTCTTTTATATCTCTTAAATAACTTTCTTTGTACTACTTGGTAATATAATAAAGATTAATATCTGTTTTTCATACGTTGTAGAAACCGGTAGTACATTCTACTCAAGATCACTTTGAACCAAGATCTTTTAGAGTTACATATACACGATTGTTTAAGGCAATTGGTCATCCACATATTTTTCGTAAGATCAAGTTTCTGCACGGTCTAGAAATTATCTTGAGAATTCTATGAACTTTACGTTTTTCCCCTTTTACTTTTTCAAACTTGTTATTTAGATTTTACTGGCCTATTTCAAATTTAAAACCTAACCATAAGTTTTGCAGGTATATTGAAATATCTAACACTTATGTGTTTGTTTACCCAAGTGTGATTTTTTTAACCCACCTTACAGCCGTATCCGTGGCTAGTTGTAGAACGGAATGGTCGGCTACTCAGGTTATCAATAGACAGATCTTAACAACATCGTCACAAAGCTGAACGTCAGGCATAGATTAGGCTCTCAGCAACCCACATTACAAAGTGGAATACCATCAAATGTATGGCCTGAAGGATACTGCTTTGATACATGTCGAGCAGCATATTAAAGGATAATCTGAATGTCTTGTCACAAACACGTATTTGACGATACGAGATATATTACTCTATTAAAGGGGTCAATTTTAAATAATAAAAAGTAGAGATTAAAAGAAGTATTATAACAAGTATTAACGCCAAAAACACAAAAGACGTTATTAACTCATCTATCTATAACCATGTTATTCATATCAAATTCATTTTGCATAAATAATTATTTTACCAAAGCTCACATTAAGGTCTATTTCCACAATTCCTTTCAATGGACAATGATAAAAAGTGGTATTCAATTTGATAATGTATCAGTACACGTTCCTTAATTATAGATTAATTAAATTTTCATTAAGCCTTTTAGTAGACATTATTTAGGTTTGAACTTAAATATACACTTTCACTTCTTCACTTCGTATTACATATTCAACCATTGCACTTCAAAATTTTATTATTATTAGTTTGCTCCCTTTACTTGGTTGTTAAATATTCAGGTTTACGATGCATGAGTTCATCTTAATACATTGCACTCAACATTACTATTTCAACAACTTTAATTAATAGCCTGTCCAGATATTTCAGCAGTGGTAGTAGGAAAATTATATATTAAAGCTGTTATGATAAAAATTTAAATAAATAAGTCTTGACTCGCTGTATTACTAAGATAATTATGATTTATAAGTATAAATCATGTGGGCATCTTAGTATTGAACCGATATTGTTCCATTTTTGCATTGTATGGGTAATGTTTTAACTAATAGTTCACTGCTTAAAACTTTGATATAATTTTCTATATTTTTATTTAGAATATTACTGAAAGGTTGTTTACAGAACTTGTATTGACTTTAAAGTTGATCTAGAACCAAGGTCTGATGACGGTTAAATACTTCCATAAGCACTTTGATTGAAAAAAATTATAAAGACATTAAAAGGGGTTCTCTTTGGTAAATTTACATATTATCTCTATAATAAAGATGTTTTAATGGTTTAGTCAGAATTAAGTTTTCAAAATTTAAAAACAATATTCTGGAAACTTTGCAAGAGAAAGAAGTTTTTAGAAAACTTTAGAATTGTGGTTTCTTTTGTTTGGTTCTCAAGGTCAAGATCAGAGTACATATAAATTTTACTAAAGGACACAAAGCCCTACGATGGAGTCATTTTATAAAGTGACTCCTTGTATTCAAACTTAGGTTATACCACCAGTGGTTTATGTTATCATCCATGATTGAGAGTACTCACTTTTTCTGGTTAAGACAGATTCCCAAGTTAAAAAAATTTGCCGTGACACTGTTCTTATTATCAGCCTGTGTTATTAGAGTAGTATGGCTTAATGGTTCCCGTTAACAAGATATTTGAGATGTGGGGGGGGGGTCCTATTGTTAGTGTCATCTGTTTAAATTACATTATTGAGAGCTTTTTCTTTCGCGATCCAGGAAATGTTAGTTTGGAATAATGAAAAGATAAGTATCAATAATGTAAATGTAAAATTAAAAATGTATGATAACCGTTAAATATTTTTAATTACTTATAGTATTTTGATGAAGATGAGTTTCACGTAGAAAATCGCTCGAAATTAGTACTGAAAAGAGCAAAAAAGTAAAGTTTAAAGTGAAGTTGTCTCAAAAAACATATTTTAATCTGGAATTTCAGAAGTAAATAGCAGATTTAGATTTTGATTTTTTTATAAATTATTAGTTCCGATCAAAAAATTTAAGTTTTGACCTTTGTAAATTGTTTAATTTTGCTATATTCAATAGAAGGATGTTATTGACTTTCTTAAATGTACATAGATTCCCTAAAAGATTACTTATATTTCTTAACATTAACATTGCCATAATATTTTCAGCAGTATTTCACATTAAAAAAGGGAGAGATTTATTTAACCTAAATCTATAAAATGACTGATTAAATCGAATAGATTGAAAAAAAAAAACAAAATGCTTACATAAACAGTTGATAGATAAATGCTTAAAATTCGTAGGCTTCAGGAGATAAGATCCAAAACTGTATTCACTGCCACTAAAACGCGTTTGATGGAAATGTAACAATACCCTTTAATCACTCAGTGTATCAAACTATAATACAGTACATTTTGGTATTTAAGGCTGAACATGTTTAATGTGAGTCTTCTCGGTACATTTATGTTAGGGATAGTGATGTATGATGTACGAGTGCTATAACAGCTATAGTTATAAACTCTTATTATTAAATATGTTGCTATTATACATATAACGTTTACTAAATTCAAAGAAATGGATAGGTGTGTCATGGGAGCGTTAAATATTTTTCATTAAACATGCAAGCTTAACACTTTATAATGAACGTTACAAAGGAACAATCTGAGGCTTTGTTGCCACGCTCAGGTTCGGTTATCAGCTGTATTCAGACCACCCGCAGTGTGACTTAACACCTGGGGCGACTCTAATATCAGCTGATGGCCGTTAATAAAAGTAGGAGTTGCTCAATCTAAATAAATCTTGTTTTCCTTGTTTCTAAAACATGATTTTACTATATGCATACTATTTAAAATTAATGGGCTTCTACAATAAATCATAAACAACTGGAATGTGTACTTTTTATGACTTAACGACAGTTTATATATTGCACCGTAAATAAATAATGAAATATATTATTTATTTATTATTGGCTGAATGTTTACTATTTAGCGAAGCCTCTCCCGATAGTTTTTCATAGTCAAAATCTAATTTCTGTATGTCCATACGCAAGATAATTGTAAAAAAAGTACCTAGAGAGTTAACGTCTAAGGGGAAACACTTCCTACACTACCTCTACATTGATATTAATAGTACATATTTGTCCATTGCGAGTTTCAATGTATAAATATAAAAAAAAGTGTCCAAATCCTTAAATACATAAGGTTTTTGCTTCTAAAAATTGTATATGAATACATTTAAATTGGTGCCAATTAATTATGAAATAACGGTTACAGTTTAAGAGTGTTGTTACTACTATTAATCAAATTTAGAAGACAAAATACCTCTTCATATTATCAATAAATTTTGAAAGGTGAGAGAGAGAGAGAGAGAGACCTTTATTGAATTGGTTGATTTCATACCAAATATGGACGTTTAGCTCTACATTTTTCATCGTCATAGGAAGCTCAATAGTAAAGGCTTTTTATGATTTTTGTTGACTAGGTTAAAAAATTTATAATAGTAAGCCTTTCAAATGTGTAGTTGAAAAGTTTTTATTAAGGGGTGAGTTCACGCCAAATCGGTAAAAACTTTTTTTTATTTATTTTTTTTTTATATTTTGGTTCTGTATTAAGTTCTCAACATAAAAATATAAAATATAAGGTCCTACGACTTTTTAAACTTAATATATTTGAAGTTCATTGTTTAGAATTGATTTTTTTGTTTTATATGTAAATGTAGCAGTAGACAACATTTTGTCAGCATTTCTTTACGATTTATGTTTTTATTGTATCCAAACTATACTGTAATTGTAATTGTATTTAGTACTATTAACCATTGTGCCAGCTTATTATAGTTATTGGCTTTGTATTTGGAAAAGTGGGACAAGACAAATGTTTACAAACTAAACTAATCACAGCTGATTCTCTCTGCAGTTTGTTCTTTGTTGTGACATGTGACTGTAGTGTAAGTGCTTTGTTTACATCACATAGTTATATTCATTGTGTTCAGTGGCTGTTGTTATTTGTGCTAAAAGCTAAATGAAATCATCAATTATAGACTTATAGTGAACAGTTCATAGATTTATGTTATTGTTTCTTTGACTCTTCAACACAACACAACATAGCCTAGGTGATGTTATCATAATTTTTACTGGTTTGTAGCTAGTTAGCTAATGAACTATGGGTCCAGTAAAGCAAAGAGAGGTGAAAAGACTAAGTAGTAAATCATTAAAAACTAAAGCTAAATCAAAGGCTAAGTTAGCTAGTGAGAAACGATGGGTACACTGATAAAGTACACTGTTTTGGTTTTTGTCAATTTCCGAAAGTTGTATTTTTTTACCTTAGAAATTACACAGCTCAGCTTCTACAACAGATAGAGTTAGGATTCTTTTTTGTTTGTTTATTTGGTTCCCTTCTGCGATCTGTAGGATGGATTTAAAGAAAAAATAAACAGGACACATTTAAAAAATTAATTTATTATAATTTTTAGACGGAAAATCAAGCTTTTACATTTAATGATATAAAAGACTATTATTTACTATGATACAATGAAACCCATCCTACAGATCACAGATTATACCTTTAGGAATACACTTCGAAAAAAACAGAAATTAATTATCATAAATAAATTTTTATCGGTACAGGATCTAGAAAACCCTTAAAAAATATGGAAGACAAACCCCCCCACTCCCACGAGGGTTAAAAAAATTACCAATTTTTTTATTTGTTTCCATGTTTATATGTAACAAGCACACACAGTATAGAAATTTTAAGTTTATAAATAAATATTTTTAATTTTTTCATGAACTCCCCCCTTAACGTACTTTATTGTACGTAAATTAAGTACAAAACGTTTTATCGACTTGAAACAAACCATGCGGTAGCCTAGTGTCTTAGATAACATAGTTTAGTACTAAAACACAGTTTTATAGCATATACTTACTTAACATAACAAAGGTTCTTATAAATACTCATTGCGTTTTGATTGTATGCCCAGGAAAGTGCATGTGAAATAGAGAGAATAACTTTTTGAACGTAAAACTTGACTGTAATTTGAGTCTAGTTTGTCACAACAATTTTCATAATTAGATACATTTTTCAGATGCTAGTGTACGCGGTTTGTGTCTTCTTGTGTACAGTAGATAAGCAAGGAAATACTACATACAATATAATAATTTTATCACACAAATTTATGTGTTAAAAATGTATTTTTACCTACAGTTAAAATGAGCCACGACAAAGTGTAATTAACTGAGACTCTCCTACCAACGTATGAAGAAATATATATATATATATATATATATATATATATATATATATATATATATATGTGTGTGTGTGTGTGTGTGTTTGTGTGTGTGTGTGTGTGTGTGTGTGTGTGTGTGTGTGTGTGTGTGTGTGTGTGTGTGTGTGTGTGATATTTACATACCTTGAAATGAGGCATCGAATTTCACATTAAATACCTTTTAATCGAAATTTCAAATTGTAACCGTTCAGTAGGAATTGGTCTAGGGGCCATAATATCTACTGTGAGGTGAATACAGAGCCTCCCTTGTAGACACATAATTTTTTTTCGGAACCCTTCTCATATACTCTTTTCAATTTATGTTCATGGTAAGCAATAGTAGTTATGAAAGATTTGCTAAAATACAGACTGTCTGACCTATAGTCCACATCGAGAGAACGTATTTGATGTAATAATTTTATATCCAAGTGTAGGGGTTTTTTTATTTTTTATGGTTAATTAGATTATTCTTAAGTTCAGTTTTGTACATGTACAGAGCCGCCAATTTCACCTACTTTTAAGGCCCCACTGTTTTAAAACTTCACAAGGACTTAAATTAATCATGAGATGCAGAGTGCAGAGGAATTGCCTAAGTGGTTCATATTGAATATGTGTTTATATTCACTAGAGGAGTACGTGAAAAAACATGTGAAGGCATTTGATTTCAATAACTATTATAAACTCACAAAATCACCGTTTTATATGTAAACGTACTTAGTTTCCTAGCACTCACCTACTATTTGCTAGTAATTTTTTGCCACTTTGTGTTGATATAATTTTAGTTGCAGTAAAATTACGACGACGAGTTTGCAATTTAGCATCATAAAAACCAAACGACGGGATAAAGCCTCTTTTCTGATTCTGTTGACGCAAAAAAGTTGTTATTATTATAAAGTTCAATAGGCTGATTTTTATAAAATACTTCCATAAACTGTGTGAACCTGTGTTAATCGCAGTCTATTCTACACATTATCGTTCTTTATGTACTTGCAGGAATTTAAAAAGTACGTATTAATACTATTATTTTGAACGATCATTGTCTTAAGTGACGAACACTTGGTTGATACAGTCTACTGCACAATTTCTCAGATAAAAAGTTTAAATGTGTCAATAGTATGGAATATCAATGGAAATGGCAGGTAAATTGATAACACTTAAAAAGATTTGTTTTAATACATGACAATAGTATTTCCACATCAGCAATCACTTTCAGTTCACCTGAATACTTCGTACGTAGTGTTTAGACAAACCCGCACAGACACTGCAACTCAAACATGTAAGTAAGCCTAGAATTCTAGTTATCCCACCAGGCAAACGATCTGTTATCATAATATACACCGATATCATAGAACTAGTAGACAGATTACACACTCGAGTACACTATATTTTACTGTAATGTACCTGCTGTCCAATTCTACGTCAATTAAGATCGATAGTGGTAATCGAATGGTTAATTCAGTCAAGTGTGGAACAATTTTACATTCCAAAGGATTTTTTCAGACCTAATCAGTCCTTTGCTATTTGTCAAATAACAAATAGTTACTAAAGTTATAACAAATAAAAAGTTCTATCTGTTAACAAAAGTTTGATATGCAGAAGTTTCAATATAATATTTTCTATATGGATTATAGAAAATAAACAAACAATAAACTTTATTACTACATACGTGTTTATATTAAGTCCTAATCTCGGCAAGTTTTGTCCGATTACTATTAAAGAATTAATAAAATATGTTAACTGAGTCAAGGCTATGAATTTTCTGAAACTAGTTTGCAAGTTAAAGAAGGTTAATGTTTTATAGCACTATACGCACGTTTACTGATATATATGGAATATTGATATTATAGCTTTTACATTGTAAATACAAATGTAAAAGCTATAATATCAATATTCTATATAAGAAAAATATGTTAAGTTCATGTAAATACGTAAAACAATACTGATTTTTTTTTTTTTTTTTTTGGAACTATCTTATTTAATATCGCAATTTTAACCGTTCCTGTAGTTGAAATAACTTTTTGAAAGGATGTCCTTCCTTTAATGCACTGAGTACTAAAGACTATCGTATGAAACTAAATATTTAAAATAAATATTGAACATATTAAGCAATGTCTAGCTTTTTATAGTGTTTTACAGTTAATAATAATAATATCTGTTGACCTATTATTTTTTCAAATTTTAAAGACGACTTAATTTACTCATGGTTATGGATTTTCCTACTAAGGATTTATATTATTAGGCCTAGAATTCTAAAGTAAGCGAATTATGTATTTAAAAAGTACATGATATGAAAGTCAAAGATGAAATTATAAAACAATAATGAACTGTTTCATTATTAAGGACAGTCCAATAATATATCTGTCCTCATGTATAACTCTGTTAAAGTTGGATAGAGGTTGAGAAGTTTATCACCTACGTCATTTACAATTGGGTTGTGCATTTATGGTACCGTTTATTACGCCACTCTTCTTTAAGTGAGCTACAATTTGGCTGCAATACTATTATGAATAAAATTGTATGAAGTAGTAATATTATTTAAAAATTACTTCATATAGTTTTAATGAAGCATATTTGTTTTCAGTTTTTGTGAAAAAGCGAGCTATAGGATTATCTTTATTATCTGTTGAGGGTTAGGTCTAGCATACTTTATTTAATCATAAAAGAACATGCTTCCTTAGCGGTTTTGACACACAAATTTGAGGGTGATACAAAAACCTATAGATTTGCGGGTTTTCATTCTCTGATTTTCTTATAGCTCATGAAGTAAACCCTTTAGATACCCTTTTCTTGTTTTAAACACATGCATCCACCAGTTGGCTTAATCCCGTATTTTCTAAATGTATGTAGAGAAGACAGTGTCCAATTAGCTTGTTGTGTGCCAGTCTTATATCAACCTTGTTAGGTCTAGGAGCCTGGTTCATTATATAGTATAAAGAGAGATAAATTTTTCGCTGGTAGTCCTGACGCGTTCTTCCATGTCCCGGTTCTGACCTTCTTTTCCAGGCATCTATTTCAATTAAGGGTCTCTATGTACCAGGGAAAGTATTAAATTCCACCAGTTCCTTAGAGAATCTCTATTCCTATTCCTACATTTGACTGATAAGTATAGTCATCTAGCACCTTAAAAGCAGCTCAATTGTCAGAAAACATAATCTATTCAGCATATTTCGATACATTTTGAATATTCTCGGGAGCACATGTTCTCATTGCATAACATCCGGCTGGAACCCACGAATAAAAAAAGGATCAACTTTGAAGTTCTACTAAAGTTTAAATTGCCCTTAAATACAGACTCGACTCCTAGAGTTTGTATTCACATCAGATCATAACAATTTAGACACCAATTATAAGTTGAATGTAGGGAAGGGCAAACTTAATAAGTTTTATGGATGTACGATGTAAATGACTTATATTACATTTTAAAACAACTTTGAGGTGTAATAAAGTTTATGTACGATTACGTCCGATATGTTTTTAACATATTTAGTATTTATAATTAATTTTATTAATGTAAGCAAATTATTATTAGGCTTTTTACGTACACAAATAATACTATTCAAAGTTAAATTGTGAAATGGAACTATGAATTCTTGTAGGTTGCGTATCGAAAAAAAAAAACAAAAAATGAAAGTATAGTAGCATTATTAACTAGTTAGTATAAACAACATCAGTTTATATGAAAGTATTTCATTCGTAATTTTAATTAGATTGTTATGTAAAATATCATGTTTTTTGAATTTTCCATAAACAGGAAATTTAACATTTTAGTATTTTTACCAGCCTTTCCAAAGTTATTATCCATTACTTAATAAATTTACCTATTAAAACAGTTGACTACTTTTCTAAAATTTTTAGTAGGTATAACCACTAACTTGGTTAGTGATGATATATAACATAAATGAAGATAAATCTAAGATACTTAATACTACATTTTATCAAATAGTAGTATACATAATATAGGCATGATATTTTCCTGAACACAGTAAAACTACTTAATTAATACATAAACAAACTAGATAATTTTTCAATACATACTCGTATGTCCCATTTCAATTCTTGAGACATGACCTTACCGACCGAACGAACTTGACTCTCCACTTAGTTTTAGAAAGCAAAAAAGTAACTAATCACAATGTAAATTAGTAGCCAGTGTGAGTGCCACGATAAACTAGATGTGTGCATTGAGTCATTTTAGTATTAAAAACATAGGTAAACAAAATGTTTTATTCCTTTAAGTGAGAGTGTGAACCTAATAGTCACATTTGAAGGATATAAAATTATGTCTATCTAAATTTTCAAGTAAATTTAGTACCCAGGATTGATAAATTCTGGCTGTGTTATACCTTCTAGTTGAACTTGAAGGGTAGCCAAAAATGTTCAGTTGCGTCACTTTGTCATCTCCAAACATATTCAGCTACTAACGTAAAAACATTCACAGATAAGGTATAATTTGCTGGAGACAATAAATGTTAGAGTGCGTGGAACTTTCTTATGTTAAATTTTCTATCTAGCTAAAAACATGAGATAGTAACTTTCCTTACCCCCTTTGACTGGATCAGACATACCTAAGATTAGAGCCCACCATCCCTAGTCATCTCGACTGGAGACGGCACCCACCAACAACATTACCCATCCTGAAAATCTAAAAGGTAATTACTCATGAAGAGAAGCGCAAAAGTTCTTTTGGAACTAATTTGAATGAAATAATTCCTCATCTTGCTGTCCTAAATGAAAATAACTCTTGAATGTCAACGTCCCACACTATTTATACGATTTAAATATTCATTATTGTCTATATGAGTCTACGATAGCGTAAAGATTTTGTGTTTTATTGCACAAGAAAAAGATTAGTTTAATAGTAAAGTACGAAAACAAATTTCATTTTTATGTAGATTAGCCAGTAAGTATTATGTAAATATCAAACAAAGTACATACATTTACGTTACGCTATAAAACAAGGATTATTTTTACTTCACTGGTAAATTAAGTAACTAAAACATAGTAAAACTAGTAAAAAACAAGTGAAACAAGTTTCAGAAGTTGAAATATTAGTGTAAGACGTGCCTCTGAATCTAGAGTGACTTATTTTAAACTTCCTTATTGAGTTTGAAAATTCTCGTTTGGGTCCTCTACCAACTACTACACTAGAACTGACATATTTGTAGAACTAAGGTGCGACACAATGTCTAGGCATTTTATTACATACATCCAACCTTATTTTGTCCATCGTATCCATATATTTTTACAAGCCCTACTAATCTCTTTAAATTGAAAATTAACCATTAAACATATTTGCTATTGGACCTCTTAAAAGCAAAAATTATAGCTTAAAACTTAACTATGCGTATATATTGGTCTAATAAAAGTAAATACAAGTGTATGGATACATAAAAATAATCACAAAAACAAACGTACATCTATACAAAAGGGTTTGATATTATCACAACAGGAACGTGTACTTGTTTCCGTACGGTAATGGCACATATGACATCCTAATATCCAACAGTTCAATCTCACATTTTAAGTGCGATATCAGGTTTAACACAAGGTGACGTTTTGATGTACTTACTGACATTGCGAGGACATTAAAGCTGTCTTTGCTCTTCTGGTTGTCACAGTTTCTGCTTATTAATTAAAGCGACATATTTTTATAAGCAAATTATTTTGCAAAATACAGTAGACCTCTCTGTGCCCATTATATATATTTTTAGGCAGTGCATTATACGAGTAGAAGGAATACTAGTTTTTTTTATACATATATATGATATGATTGAATTATTCTATTTTAACTGACATTTTTTAATTCACTAGGTGATACTAGAGTCGCCTTAGGTGTTAAGTCACCATGCGGATGATCTGAATACAGCCGATAACAACACATAATATAGGCAACAAGCCTCAGGTTGTTCTGTTATAACGTTTAATATAAAGCTAGCATGTGTGATAAAAATAGTTTTAACGCTACCATAAAAACAGTATTCACGTAGGGGAACTCTACAAACTTCAATAGAAGCAATATACTTCATAACTATAGTATTTATGTATATACAGTATATATATCAGTTCAGCACTCAATCATTCATCACTATACTTACTATAATTTTACCGAGAAGATATGTATTAAACATAATTATATCTTCTGTCTGAAATTAAAGATAACTGTGTTTTTGTTTGTTATATAGAGTACTTTAGACCTTGTTACATTTGCATGAAACGAACGTAAATGTTGTATATTCTATCCTGTATCCTTTTATTTCGAAAAAATTATAATAGCATTTTATATTCTCTAGTAACAGTAATTGTAAGTTACACGTAAGTTTACAAAGTCCACAATCTTAAAACTGTTATTGCAGAAAATGCTACAACTATACAAATTCCTTTTTTAAAACGTTAACTTAATTTACCTACAATTAATCAGAAATTGGCTTTGTAAACACATTCCCTTTTAACGGTTGAACTAAATCCTCAAATAACTTTAAACAGCCAAAAAGTTCAATAATGAAAAGTGGTAGAAAAATAAGTAGGTATATGGGAGAGATTGTAAAATATTATAGAATCAATTTTTTTTTATTCATATTTCATAATACGAATTTACTTGACACTAATATCTTGACACTTTCAGTTTAAGTTCTTTCAAAGAGGCAGAAAAATGTTTTTTAATTTTAATTGTAGAACAGCGATTGTTCAGTACTGATGTAGATAGCAAAGACAAACATGATATTAACCTTGACCACATATTGTGCTATCTACCAAATAAAATCTCCTAATAAATTTTAAACAATACATAAAAACTGTGATTAAACCTAACTTAATGAACAGAGCAGTAAATTTTATCACGTAAATTACTAAATGGCATTTTTACAGTGGAGAATAACAGAAAAACTAACACTAACAAACCACAAAGATCTATTCTTGTCCAGACTGCAGTCTGATAAACAAGACATATATAAACCTAAACAATATAAAAGAATATTTATAAATGTGGGATTAACTTCGTAATGAGTTTTCCTTTATACAGAAAGTAAGTAGGATGTCCCTCTATATCGTAATAGGCTTCTCAGTGCTAGTGATGTATATTTAGAGTGTTCAGAAAACGGTGTCACAACCTTCTGTAGATGATAGTACTAATCATTCTATAACAAAAATGTCCTTTAAACATAGGTATAAATGTTACGTTTATCCGCCTGCTTCTTTGACAAAAAAAGTAAAATCTTTCAAACTACTAACTGTACAAATACCGACCTTTTGCCCATAGGTAGGTAGTGATAAGTAAAAGTAAATAAACAAAACTAATGTGTAGTTTGCTTTATTATTAAAACAATTTTGCTTCTTTATAATTGGGAAATAACAAAAAAACCCTATAGTAATACAAAAAGTACGAGACAAATAATATTATACAATTTTCATTAAAATTCAAACAGAACTTTGGTCAATCAAATCCTTCATCGAATTAGTAATCACGACCACTTTAAAGCATGCTTTCACAAAATGGGCGCAACAGACATTATATTAAGTTTAGAGACCACCTATTTTACTATCATCAGTTATTAAAAAACATCACAGATAGGAACTATTTTTAAGTTTTTATTTCAATTCTAACTGTATTTTTTACAACGAAATTTGTCAACGCATAAGCGAGCAATCAAATAAGCTTGCACAAACCTAAAGAAACAAAAATTTTCAGTCAAGAGACATCGGCTGTTTCATATGTTTGTTGTTCGCAGCTTGTGCAAGTGTTTCTTAAATATGGTCGTTCTAAAAACAACAAAAAACTTAGTAACAAAATATGGTTTCCGCATTTGAGAAAAACTAGCTCTCAATAATATAATTTATTTCGAAGCCACCAACAATAAAACAAGCTAAAATAGTTTTAAATTTAAATTTTATTTCTTTCTGTGCATTTTATTTAATCTCTGACAAAGGATAGGTAGTCATTAGAATGCAGTATGCATAATGCAGTTCTATTGTACTTAAACTTTTGAGATGTGGTAAGGTACAGAATATTTGTATTCATGGAATGTCCAATTGCAAAGGTAAAAGGTCAAAGGGGAAATTCCTTATTGTACAGTACGCTAGTAAACAGACAGGTTGTTACAAGCCCTTGTTTAGTGTTCAATGTACCCAAATGCGTCTGTCGTCTGTTAACTCCGCCTTTGAAGTGGGTGAATCGATTTTGCTTGAAGCATGTAAACTAGTTGTGTGCTTGTTTTACTGTATGTTAAACGTTTCCGACTAAGGAAGAGAAATTTTATTAACATCGAACTGTATTATTTTAACAAATGAGCATTTTATAATAATATTTTGTAAAATCCCCCCCCACCCCCCCCCCCCCCCACCCCCCCCCCCCCCCACCCCCCCCCCCCCCCACCCCCCCCCCCCCCCACCCCCCCCCCCCCCCACCCCCCCCCCACCCCTTCGCCGCAACACCATTTCTTTCTATCCTCTTCTTCCTCGAACAGAGGTGCTTGGCAGTGAGGGCAGATAAAGACGTCATCATCCCAGAGACTAGTTCTCTTTCAGTCTATAGCTGTTAACGTTATATAACAAAACACCACTCCAATGTGCCATTGGCCCGTGGGCAACGATGAGTCGAGCAAGTGAAATTGGTAAATGACGAAGTTCAGTTAACTTAGGATTAATGCAACGAAATCCTTGAAGTCTTTTGCGACGTGCATCCGCGTTTTGTTTGTCGTAGCTATGAACAGCTTTCTCTGTGGACTTCAGGATGCTGTTGACTGTAACGGTGTACAGCATCTCTGTTGACCTCAGGACGCTGTTGGCTATAACGGCGGACAGCATCTCTGTTTACCTCAGGATGCTGTAGGCTATAACGGCGGACAGCATCTCTGTTGACCTCAGGATGCTGTAGGCTATAACGGCGGACAGCATCTCTGTTGACTTCAGGATGCTGCGCGTCGTATCGGCGAACAGATTCTCTGTTGACTTCAGGATGCTGTTGGCTGTAAATACGGACTGCTTTTCTGTGAACTTCAGGGTTTTGTGAAAGATATTTACGATTTGTTTCACGCCTTATTTTAGGATTCCGCTGAACGTATCTTTTGCTCGCCTCTCTTACTTGCTCGTCTCTCGTTGTTGTGAGTGTTTTAGGGCGTCCACGACGTATTTTCTTCGGTCGTCCAAAGGTTTTACATTTAATGACACTTTTTAATGGAGATGAAATTACTATAGGGATGTTTTAGCTTTGACATATTCAAAATCATTTTCTTTCTGGCGTTTAGACCGTGTATCAAATGGATGTGGTATAGTTTCAAATGTTTCTGAATTGGTCTGGACTGGTTCACTGTAACTAAGGGCCGGCATACCAAATCTTAATCTAGTTACAGTGAACTGTCTCACTGACCCATCCAGAGCAGCATTTGATAACAATAATGTGGCTAGTGCAGAATAGTTTTCGCACTGGAACAGCCGGGCCAGGTTATTTTTGTCATCAGCCAAATCGTACACTCGGTCCTCATTCACTGGATGAGGATCAAACAAGTACAGCTGTTCCTGGGACCGCCAAAAAGCAACTGTAACTGTTTGCCCAGTGAAGAGAAACCCAATGTTTTCAAAATCCTCGGCCATCAAAACCTCTAAAACATTGGACAGAGATAAAATACAATCGTCCATATCTCCCGCTGCCAGAGGATACAGAGCGTCGTGCACAAAGGAATTTTCTATAACGGATACGGACTGTTCATGAATGAGAAAAATCGGTAGGAAGTTCATCAGGAGACAAATACCGGTTTCCACCCATACGATTCTCATCTCGCAATGTTTTGTAAATACGATCACCAGTGATAAGAATAGTATCGATGGCCGTTGTAGAAAATTCCAAACCAAGCACTTTCCACACAAGGGCACAAGCAGAAATTGCAGTGCACTGAGAGTTTTTGCTCGTCGGAAACAACTGCTCGTTCCCTTGATGAAAAGAGCCCTTGGCAACGCAATTAAAACGACATAGTCTGGAACGTGGACAAATGTATCATCACAAGAGTTAGAAGAAAAATTACTTACTCTGTACCGTGAAAAAATCAATGATTACAATAGTTAAAAGAAACAATTAACTTGGAAGACTAATCAAGTACTGTCCCAATAATTCAAAGCCTTCACAATGTTTTGTATTCGAAAATTTCTCCGTCCCTATCTACCAATTTACGAAATAGACCAGCCTCTGTTTCACACGGCCTAACGTACTCTGTTACGTACCGTACAGAGCTAGGCGGACCCTGCATTTCAAGAGTATAGTAAATAGGGATAGCCTCAGTTTTACAACGTGAACCAAACTTTTAACTTTGATGAGGTATTGTCGCTTAACCGTTGAAGATATGATAAAAAGTGACTGGACATTTCTTGTAGGAAATATAATTTGTTTTGGGTGTTCTGCCCTCAGAATTTTGATATAACCTCTAGTTCGGCCGCTATTTACTTTTTACTAAAAGTGTGCACGGTGAAAAACAGCAATCCGTCCCTATCTATTAATTTTATATTATTCTTATTTCCAGGTTAACCGTTAGAGATACGGGAAACGTGCAAAGGACCTTTTTTGTAGATCGCCTCATTTTCTAACAGACAAAGGAAACACATTTTAGCTATTGATGACCGTTCGGTCGCGATCGGGTCAGGAGTAAAATATTGTTGAAAAATCGAAAAAAAAAATTTTCTAACGCGTTTTGCAGCCAAACCGATGGAGATAGGGCATAAGCTCACTGGATCTTTTTTATAGATTGAAATACTTTGTAATAACAACCGATTTTTAATTTATTCTAACATTAAACGTTTAGCCGCTATCGATCCCGAAAGGTATATTTTTAGGAGAACATTAAAAAAACTTTTACTTAATCGCGTTTGTCGGCCAAACCGATGGAGATGGAGTAAAATGTAACTGGGACCTTTTTTGTATATCCTATCAATAGCTAGTTACAAAAAATTTTACATTTAAGCTAAGGCCAACGGTTTCGGCCAATATCGAGCCCGGAAGGTAAGTCTTTAAGTGAAGTTTTCAACATAACCACGTTTTACGGCTAAACTATAGAAGATAGAGTAAAACGTCTCTGGACCTTTTTTGTAGATCGCCTTATTTTGTCTGAAATCAAATTTTTTAATCTGGCCTAGAACTAAGATTTTGTCTGAAATAGAGCCCAGAAAACAAAATCTCACGTAAAACTCAAAAAATCAAAACTTTCAATCCCGTAATGCGGCCAAACCGTTGAGGATAGGGCAAAATGTTACTGAACTTTTTTTGTAGATCACGTGATTTCCTAAATCCCAATGAAAATTTGTTTTGAGCTAAGACCAAACGTTTAGCCGCTATCAAGCCCGGAATGTAAATTTGTAGGCAAAAATTTCCAAATATTTTCACTTAATCGCGTTTTGCGGTCAAACTAATGGATATATAGTAAAAAAATACACTGAACCTTTTTTGTAGACCATATTATTTCCTAAATCTAACCTTTGTTTTATTTTGACCTCCGACCAATGGTTTCGCCACTATCGACCGCATAAACAAAATTTTCACGTAAAAGTTACAAAGAAATTGCACATAATCACGTTTTTCGGCCACCAAACCAATGGAGATAGGGCAAAAAGTCACTGGACCTTTTCTGTAGAAGGCGCAATTTGCTAATTTGATGGGTCAATCAGATTTGAGCTACGACCAACGGTTCTGCCGCTATCGGGTTCGAAACATTATTGTAAGCGAAAAAATCTCTGGAATGTCAAATATTCTCGCGTTTTGTCGCTTAACCACAAGAGATAGGAAAAAAAGTCACTGGACCTGTTTTGTAGTTCACTTCATTCCTGACCATGAATTTTTCGTCAGATCCGAGCTAGCTCCAACGGTTCGCCCGCTATCGGTCTTACAAAAAAGGCCTGCAGGCGTAAAAAATGCCCGATTTTTTAAGAATTTTTTTGAGGGGTTTAAAAGTAAAAATTCCCGGTTTTCAGACTTTTCCCGGTGGTTTCACGGTAAAAGGTACCTGCGTGCAAAATTTCAATTTTCTAGCACTTCTAGAACTATGTTAGAATTAGTATGATCTGTCAGTGAGTGAGTGAGTGAGTGAGTGAGTCAGTTTCACATGCGGCTGTATATATATTAGATTATATGTAGATCTCTTTCACTTTATATAGGGCTTGTTGCAGGTAGGGACCACTACTTTGTTCGCATTTTAGAGCTGACGGGATTTGAGTTCTAGACGTTCAAACAATTTATCATTTTTATCATACACATTCTAAAGCCCTAATTTTGTATTTACCGTAATTTTATTCTGGAATATTTATAACAGTACTCTTGGATTCTAATTCATCAAAAATATCAGTAAAGAACTCTAATGAATGTAGTATTTTTATGAAAGTTATGCTTTAAAGTCATGTTTTACGATGTAAACTAACCTTATATCTCGTTTAGTGCTAGAAGTATCCTTACTCATTCTTCTCTAAAACTTTTGAGATAATCGCCCATTTGTCTAGGGCATTCATTTATGGTAATGATGCGTAGGAAGGAATCCACATAAATGTTTCAAACGGTAGCTATTTGAAGTAACAATTTAATCTCGGCTTTTGTTAAATTGTTGTTATGAAAAAATGAATGTTATGAAGTTAGTTCCCAGGAACTGAGCTAACTTCCGGGCCTGTAGCTGACAGTGACTGAGAGATTCTAGAAGCTAAGTGATCTCATATCACAGCTCTATTACATATTACAAACACGAGTTTTGAAAGTATTAAAAACTTAAATTACTTATCATATATAAAATATGTAAACTATAGATTATACATTATCGTCTTTTACTGAAATTAATCTTCCGACATTTTTTAATATTGATTAAATCCATGATTCTAGCATGAACATGGTATTTTTGTAGAGCTATATAGAAAGGGACAGTTATTTCGTGGACTATTACATTTTATGTCACTGCTTGTATTTTCACGATATTCTTGTATATAATTTTAAAAGCTTTCAAAATACATATTCATATCTTTTAAAAGGCAAAGCTTATTGCGTATAAGCAAATTACATTTTATTGCTCTTTAACTAAATCTTATATTGAGAGCTTCATAACCTTCCTCAAATATTGGATACACTCTAAATTAAAACTCAAAAAGCCTAAAGTTGAATAATTAACGGGTAATAAATACAAAAGGAATGTACCTTCAAAGGTCATATTTCATTTAAATTTAATAAATTAAAAGCTACTCATTGTGTACATAAAAAATAGTAACCAAGTAGTAAGCGATTGAAAGAGATTGAACGATTTTAGGTAGTTTACGAACATGTCACCAAAAAATGGGTACATAAAAAATCCTACGTTAGGAAAGAAAGGTGTTTTATTTCTTAGATTATATTTAAAATAATTTGACTATTTTAAAATTCAATTGCTCTTATGGTAATACTTTTATATTAAAAATGTGTAATGTGCTACATTTGCAAGACATTGATAATAATATTTATTATAGGCTATTATTATTATGATGGACAACACAATATAATAAATAAATAAATAAAAATGCCTTTATTTCAAGCGTCTCTCAGTGTACAACTGTTTTACAGAGTAACTCAAGTCAAACTTAAAATTAAAAACTACACATTATTTTCATGGTGCACATAAATGGTAACAAAAAATATAATTAAGACGTATTCATAAAATGAGATTTTACTCTAGACTTAAATGCTAGGATGCCCATTTGTTTGAGGTCCCAAGGGAGGTCATTATAAAGAGTAGGGCCAAAATAAGAAAACCCTTTTCTACCCACCTCTAGTCTGACCTTTGGAAAATGGAGTAGCGCATCCTGCCGGGTGCTTCGCAGAGCCACCCCCCCACGAGCAACGAGTCTTTCCACCAGGTACTGAGGCTCCTGCTGTACCAAGACCCGGTGGATGAGGTTGCAAGTCTGCATCCTACACACGGCATCAGTTGGCAAAAGACCGGCAGCCTCACGATAGGCAGATATACGCTCCCGTCTACGAATGTTGTAAACGAAGCGCACTGCGGTGTTCTGCAGCCTCTGCAATCGGGACATTTCCTCCCTGGTAATGCTGTTGCCCGTATGCAGGAAAACAGTAATAGAGCACTGACAAAACTAATGACTGGACCAGCTGCAGCTTAGCAGATTCTGGCAGTATTGATCGGTACCTGTACAGACCTCGCAGCCTTCCTAAAGCCAACTGGGAAACATGAGTGATGTGATCTGAGAATGTGAGGCCCCTGTCAAGCACCACTCCCAAAGTCTTGACAGTATCACTCACCATCAACATTTTGTCACCAAGTTTAACGTGCATATCTCCAAGCAGGATTTTTTGACAGACAGTTGGCGGGGCAATATGAAGAATCATGCATTTTTCAGCGTTCAACTTGAGACCATGCTTCCGTGACCAATCATCTATTCTCTCCAGATCAGAGTTTACCCCTGCGAAAACTTGGTTAATGGAATCTGACTCATAAGAAAAATGCAATTGACAGTCATCAGCATAGGCATGCACCTTGCAGTGACTTACACAGTTGGACAGATCTGCAGTGTAAAGGGTGAACAAAATGGGCCCCAGACAGCTCCCCTGCGGCACTCCCCTTAATTTCTCAAGGGGAGGTGAGATATCGGTACCCAGCTTCGTCACCTGCAGTCTTTTTTCCAAGTAAGACTTGAACCAGACAATTGCACTCTCATGGAAGCCGAAGTGCTTCAATTTCGCAAGGAGCAAACTATGGCTTATGGAATCAAATGCCTGCGAATAATCAAGCATGATTATAGAGCTACACCTGCCGGCGTCCCTCGACCCAAAAACATCTGCAAACATATTCAGCAATGCAGTGCAAGTGCTGTGGTTCTTTCTGAACCCTGATTGCAATTTTGGAAGCAAATTTTCATAATTAAGGTATTCAACAATCTGGCGAATTGCTAATTTTTTCGAGTACCTTGGACATTGCTGGCAAGACTGAAATTGGTCTTAGTTCACTGACATTTGAGGGATTATGTTTTTTAGACAATGGATGAACTATACTTTTTTTCCATGACTGTGGGAACTCACCTTTTTTCAATGACGTATTCATTAAGTGAGTTATAGCTTCGATGGCATATGGACTGACGGCTTTTATCATTGCAATGCTTAACTTGTCCACTCCAACGGCTCTAGAGGTTATTTCATTTATTACCGATCTTACTTCATACTCTGATACTTCTTTGAATTCAAAACTCTTTTTTTCGCCATTGTATATCTCTTGGTTGTATGAACTTATCAGATCTTCGTTCACTTGATAGAATGATCCCATATTTACAAAGTACTCATTCATTTCACTGACCTTAAATGCTTTTGGGGGGAGATTATTATTCTTTTTACCAACAATATCGCTTTGCTTCAGACACCTCCAAAAAGCTCTTGGATCCTTACAGTCTGCCAGTTTATCTGCGAAGAAGTTCTTTTTTGCGTTTCTTATAGCCCCATTCAATCTATTTCTCGCTTTTTTATACTCCGTCCACTCAAACTCCTGCCTACTCTTTGCAAATTTGCTCCTTAGTTTATTCTTCAATTTTGTTAACATGATCACTTCCTCATTTCTCCAGGGGGCTTTTTTCTTTGTCACTCTTTTTGTAACAAGAGGTGCCTGTGCATCATAAATATCTATGATCTTGGAGGTTACAAAAGCGTTTATGTCCTCCGTATTATTCATATCTTTGGCTGCTTCCCATTTAACATTCTGTAGCATTGCAATTGCGTCAGTTATATTAAACTTTGAAAAAATCTCTGTATGTCACAAATCTGGCGATACATTTCTCTCTCTTCAGTTTCAATGTACAGTAAATGAGTTTATGATCAGTGATGTTCATTTTTCTGTAATCCGTTATTGTTGTAGCATCAATAACGTCACACCTCTCTAACTGCATTGCTTTATTAGTTATTATGTGATCAATCAACGTAGCAGATCTGGCAGTTACTCGTGTCGGTTCTGTTATGTGTTGCACGCTGTTATAGAGTTTTAGGAGGCGACGGAGATATTTGGTTTCATGGCAGGAATTTGACAACAAATCTATATTGAGGTCTCCTAAGCATACAACTGAGTCAACCTCAATTGCAATGTCTACAAAAAGTGTCTGAAACAAAGAGCCGAGAAAAGTGTAGCTCACATGCGGTGGTCTGTACACTACGGCTACACAGAGTTTAACCCCTCTAATCTTGAGTATCAAGGAAATCAGTTCTATGCCTGGATCAACACTCGTTATTTGGATCCGCTCAAAGACCATCCCCTGTTTAATGTAGAGAGCGACGCCACCTCCAGTGCCAACTGCTCGGTCAGCTCTCAGGAGAGTGTAACCAGGTATCTCGTAATGGTCAGAGGGGGTACTTGGACTAAGCCAAGACTCTGTGACGCCGAAAATATCAAAACCGAAATCAGTTGTCAGTGCAGACATCTCATCAAAACCCGTATTAAGTGAGCGCATATTCAAATGCGCAACACACAGGTTCTCACCAGTCCGTTTCCCGACACCCCTGGGGAAGCCGGTCCCAAACCTCCCTCCTGGGATGGTAGAGGGCTCAGTTCCGGATCCAACCCCAGGGTCAGAGGATCCACCTGGGAAGTCGTAGCCGCCGACCTCCCCATCAAACGCAGTGCCGCCGGGATCACCGCTCCAAACAAGGAAGCCAGACGCGCCACACCCTTTCGATTGAGATGCCACCCATCGCGGGCGAGATGTCTCCGCGCCACCCAACAGTTGGCCTCCACGAACATGACCCCAAAATTGTTACACATCAGATCAAGTTGTGTGTTGAAATCGTAGAGAGCTTTATAACCAATGTCAGAGCGAATTATTATGCTGTTTACATATATTTTGGAATTTGGAAAATGAGTTTTTGCAGTAAACAGCAAATCAGCCATGTCATGGAGGGCCTCGCGCTTACCATGGCCACCGTTGTATCCTGGACCTCCCCTGTAACCCCATCCCAGGTCGTTCGTGCCAACATGGATATGAATTATATCAAGACTGTAGCTAACATAGCTTAACAATACTCTCTTTAAGTCACGGATTCGAGCGCCTGGATAACATTCCAGAAAGGCTCCTTTCTCTAACAAACCAGGTCCTACATGACGGATCATTGAGTCACCCACAACTAGAACATTCTTTAAACTTAACTGGTCAGTAGTCACGACATTATTAGTTTCTAGTGGGGTAACAATATCTGTAGCGTTACATTTCTCTTTCTTACTGCCAACTTCAGTACCCATGCTGTCACGAACACCCCAGGAGCAGCCAGCGGCCCCAGCATTTAAGCGTGTCAAATGTTTTCTATTTCTAGTCTTACGCTTTCTTAGATTAGAGTTGTTCTGCAAGTCAGACACTTCACATGCTTGCACATTTTCATTTTTTCCGAAAGATGGTTCCGTAACGGTATTGTTCACAGTTGTACTAAGTACTTGAAACCTATTCCTACAAACTACATTCGGAGTACCCAACCACACCCGCCTTTTACCGCGTTTCTTAGACCTAACAGAGGTCCAATTTTCACTAACTTTTTTTTTCCTGAAACTTGTTTTGTGAGTTCTTGACAAATTTTTTTGAGTCACTCATTTGTTCAGAAGGAACACTAGGAACTGATTCATTTTCAGGGCAGGTCAGACGAGTGTGCCTGCGTAACCCCCACCACTCTTCAAATTTACATAAATGTGAGTTGTCTAGGCAATAAAATTGTAAAATCTGCTTAGCATTAACTAAAACGTTAAGTCCACACTCAAATGAGTTGCTCTGTTGGAAACATGGCATTTCTAGAACTTTGTCTTTACCAATATTGAACACTTTGGCCATCGTTTGAGCAGAAAGAGCATTTGAGCCTGCTAGCGAGTCAAAATGGAAAGCTTTACATTCCTCCAGGTCACAAAATAACAGGCTCCAATGAGAACCAGAGTCCTGATTTGGGCTTACAGAGTTACTCAAACAACAAAATGCAAACTTTAACATGGGAGGGCAAATTTGTTCAAAGATGGCAGGAGCATCCACTGGATCGCAGAGTTTTAACAGATGTGTTTGAGAGGGTCCTAAAAATATTATCTCATCCTTATTTGTTACACTTGATGACATAGCATCGAAATATGAGTTTAAGGTGTTGTCATCAGTCCACAAGTTCCTGTTCCACGATGTTTCTGTATTGCTCTCCAAACATGCTACCTTATCACTAAGAACAACAATTTTACTATTTGCAAGAGCTACGGCATTACTTAAGTTAATGTTTTTTTCTGACAGCTGAAAATTTCTTTCTCTTGCATTTTTTAAATCACTTAAAGCTAAATTCGTTGCTGATTCAGCGTCTCGACATTGAGTTACATAATCTTGAAGCCTTTTTTCCAAGTTACTTATTTTATTTTTAAAACTAACAACTTCTTCATCCACTTCATCCTGAATTTTGAATGAATTATTTATTTCTTTAGCCGTTAGTTCCTGTTGAATTTCAAGTTTTGTCTTTAATGACTGTATTTCACAATGAGAAGATTCTAACACTTCACGCTGAGAAACAATTTCTGAATTTAGATGATCAGTCCTTTGCATTAGCAGCCCAATAGTAGATACCAGATCATTTAAGTCTAGATCAGGATAATTTGCTGTCAAAGAATTAATTTGGGAACTAAGATTTATAATCAACCCTTCCATGCTATCATCATGTAGGGCATTGCATTGATACTGACTTCTTGTCATTACCATTGTGATACTATAATACGAATAAAAACAGTATTTAATTTAACAATCTTATATACACAGAACAGGACAGGAAATTATTTACAAGTACATTAATTATATTACAACATATACAACAGCATAATAAAAAGTCCAGAGCCGAAATCTCCATAAGCAGTCGAAGCGATGAAACAATCCCGATGAGCCAGTTGCAGTCCACCTCTGTAGCGGGCAGCAGCAGTTGCAGATATCGCGCGGCGCCTGCAGCTCCAGTGATACCGCTGTGACTTGTGTGTAGTGCAAATAGCAGCAGGAGAATTGCAGGCGAAAAGCGGCAACGACGATCTGGTGTTCGCCGAAAACGGCAAGCGCCTTCAGAGTCAGTACCCGCAACCCAAACAGGTAAATTTATGGCTCAACCGGACAGATTGGCAGCCTGCAGATCTGTGACGTCGGAGCTTGTCCGTCAGTCCCAGATATCAGAACCTCAACACGAGGTCGATCTCCACAGCAGGTTAGCACAGCACATTAATTTACTTACAGTTCGTGCTTCACAGAGCGAGATACAACCGGTTGAACGTCAGTACCCGTAAATAGCGTTGCCAATGGCCAAAACACTGTACAGCTAGTACGAACAGTTTAAAAACCCAATAAAATAACGAGACCAAATAAACACCAAATTTCAGTAGCAGCCAGTGCTACCAACGCTCTTATATACCTAAAAAGCAGGGGGAAATGCACATAGTTCATAAGGCTTTAAGTGCTTAAGGTAGGTACAGTTGCAATGGAAAGAAATTTAAAACTAATTATGATAGTAGGTCAGTACGAAAAATAGGCAATAAATTGCCACTATTAGTAAAGTACTTGTAGTAAGAATATTAATTACAGTTTTGACTTCCTTCGTGTCCGTTGAAATAAAACACACACAAAATCTATTCGCCGTTTTCTTTACGTAAATAAACTTTATCCCTTTTGTACGGCTAGGGTTTTTTAAGCATTGAGACATTAAATTCAATGTCAAGATGATAAGAGTTCGTCCTCTTTAGCACATACAGACCTGCATTCTGAAAAAATATTATACATTCTTTGCAGTGAGGTATTTTTATACTGTGTGATGAGTAAAATGTGTCCAATTGTATTAAAAATTTCATTGTAGAACCTCGGGTGCTTTCCTAAGCGGCGCAGCTAGTTAACATAACTTTATTAAACACATAGTAATTATGGAAGCAGAAAATAAAATATCCACATTTATAAGGAAAAATATATGTTCATATCATGCACAACATATATACTTTTATTTATAATTAAACAATTTACTAACAATATTGTATCATTGCACCATGTGTGTCCATTAAATTAAGTCTCTCTTCAAAATTCCTAGGAATACACCTTGATCGAGGATTGACTTGGAATGAACACATCAATCATGTTTGCGCAAAAATTTCCTCAGGCATTTATGTCTTGAGATCCTTAGCAAAATACTGCCCAAGTCAGGTACTGATAACGGCGTATTATGGCTTAATTTACCCCCATTTGTCTTACGGAGTGGTCCTGTGGGGAGCGTGCGCAAGCTCTCAGTTTCAGAGAGCATTCAAACTCCAAAAAAAAGCTATTCGAATAATTGCAAAAATAAAATTCAGAGAGTCGTGCAGGCAAGCTTTTAAGGAATTACAGCTGTTAACTCTCCCGTGTCTGTACATTTTAGAAACCACTTTGTTTTGTATGTATAAGTGTGCCTTAACCAGAGGCCGGGACATACATACGCATGAGACACGAGGTAGAGAATTACTACGAACTGCAAGCCACAGAACAGTGGTTTTTGAACACCTGCCCTCGCAGGCAAGTATTAATTTTATTAACAGACTGCCAAATTCAATAAAAAATTCCCCAACGCCCAAGGCGTTCAAAAGGCGCCTTAAACATCTCTTGGTGTCACAAGCATTTTATAATGCAGGGGAGTTTTTGGCATTTAACTGGGAGACCGCCCAATTACATGACTGATTCTGCTGTTTAAAGTGGGATATATTGGCGAAGGATGAAAGGTGCATAAGTGTAAAATTGTATGTGTAAATGAGAATTTTGTGGCATGAATGTAAAAAATTTTAGATTAAAATTTGTGACGTTTGCTATACAGTGTAATATTGTCGCTGCAATAAAGCTGATTTGATTTGATTTGATTTGAAGTCATATAGTATAAATGTCCCTATCACAAGAAATTGAGGATTTTTTAATACGATGTACTATTATTGATCAATTAAATGTTCTTTCAAAAAATCTAAAGCAAGCTTTAAAAAAGACTCTGGCTTCATCAGACGTAATTGTTTTTTTTTATTATTCTCTTTATTAAGATCTGTATGTAACATTTGTCATGCGCTTTAGTTTGACATCAATGGGTTTAATAACCATTAGAAAAAGCAAATCACTTTCCTTTTTTAACAATATAGTTCACCCCATTGCGTATGAACACTAATAACCTACAAGTGTGGTGGCCACATCCCTAAATATTGTATTGGCATCGAATAAATGTCAATATCTGCGTAGTGTGTGTAAATTTGCTCACGTCACTTTAATGGACAGATTAATAAAATCGTGATTTTACAAGTACTAACTACGTTTACAAACTTCTGAATCTGAATTAGATCTTAATTCTTGTTTTTTTTTTCAATTTTTTTTTTTATAATAGTCCAAAAAAATTATTTTCAGACTTTGGACTGTACATTGTACAACATTCAGTAAATAAAACACGAATTTTATCTAAATTATAATTAATTCAGATGTAGGTTACATTACAAAACAAGAGGCTATTACAAGAGACAACTCGGTAAAGCTAAACAATAAAACAGATCGTTGAACCCATAATAGTCACTACCCAGGCCAGTAGCAGTGTAATTACCTTGGGTACGAATACAGTTAGAGGATATGGTAACAATGTAGATGCACTGCTGGTCCTGTGTTTAGCGTATCCAAACCCTGAAATAATTGCTGTTGTGGAAATACAAATGTCTTGCATTATATAAAAATTCCTCTTAAGTTTTAACTATTTATTTGCTGTTTCCATTTGCTATCATATACAATTATTTTATTTAAAAGCTGTATACACTGCTTAAGGAATTGTGCTTTAGGCTGAAAAAAGGGTTAAACACTACTTGTTAAAATTATTAGTAAACATCATTATATTAGAATAAAATATTAAATTGCAATGTTCTGCTCCGTACAAAATAACATATAATTGATAACATTAACAAGTACTCTTTGAGACATTAACTAAAAATGTCTTTTTGAATCTTGAACTGTGTCAAGTAGTGTTATGTAGTCTATCCAGATTAGTAATTGGATAAACTGCTGTGATGATGAAAGATCAGGAATAAGTAAATACCAAACTGTACCATTATGTAAACGAAAGTATTTCTATGTATTTTCTGATCTTCTGTTTTCCAAAGTTTATTGATTATCATCCCATTTTGAAAATTTGTATACATAAATAATGTTATTGCAATATTTTAAGTTTATATAACATTATTATATGAAATTATTGGACTAAAGTTACATAAAATACTTTCATTTTTATGTTTGCGACAAACAATATACATCTGCATTAGTTTGGTTAACATTTGTCTGAACATACTTTACTAATTAATGAAGTTAAATAATTTATGGCATTACCTTTATAATGATTAAATTTTCTTAGTCAATAAATTATACCTGAACAATTCCTTAGGATATGTGCGAAATAACATTTTATAAGTATAAATGTGCTTTGTATATACATTTATTATGAGGAAACTGACATAAAATATACCAGATAAGGAATAAGGATTCACAATAGATACATAACAAGTTTGAAGTAATAATCAATAAATATATTGAAAATTACTGCTGAGTTTTTTAACTATTCTTTTTCAATATAAAAATTTAACCATCACTAAAGCAGTTTTTGTAATGTAAGCCTTCTTCTTTGTATGTTGCTTCTTCATAACTTATATATCAAACCGACTATTTTAAATAAATATAGGAAATTATGGATTTTATGTTTATAGTGTTCTTTAAGTTAATAATAACGATTGTTTACTTATTTTAAAACTCAACCTAGAGATATAAATACATTTTTAAACAAAGGCTTAACAGGTCTAACATCCTTAAGTGAACGAAGTTATATAATTATATAATTAGAACTGTGACAAAATAAGAGGAACAAATTATATATTGATGGAAAAAGTTTCTTTATTAAGGTCAGTCCATCAGAATGTATGTTCGAATGCATAGCTCTATTAAAATTGTATAGAGGTCAGAGGTTTTTCACCTACGTCATTTATAGTGGTGGTATTGTAAAATTTCAGTTGTTTATTATGCCACTCTGTTGTATGTTTGCTATAAATTACCTCCATTACTGTTATGATTACCATGTAAAAGATAATAATAAACTTGCTTCATAGCGTTTTAATTACCTGTATTGTTTTTGCAGTTTGAGTAAACAAGTTTTAGGGCCAACCAACTGCTCTGAGTCTAGTATACTGTAATTAGCCAAGAAAGAACATTTCAGACTTCCTTTATCTTATAAGGCTAAGGTTTCTATCAAAAACTTTCAGATTTTTTGGTTCACATTCTCTGATTTTCTTTCAGCTCATAATAAAACCTACCTTGCTTCCTTTTCCTTGTTTTAAAAATTACAGGAAAATTCAGTCAAATCTTTGCACTGTTTCTTGATTTTATACAAATTACGGGCATCCATCAGTCTGTCTTAACTCATCTTCTCTAGATCTTTCAGAGAATGAGTTTCAGAGTGCCATTCTTATATCGTCCTTTCTTAGATATAGGAGTCTGACCCATTATTTTGTACAAAGAACTAGCTGCAGGTCTTGAAGGGTATCCTTGTCTCGTTTCTGACCATATTTTCCATGCATTTATTGTATTACAGGAATAGTACAAGGGATAACCTCATCTTATAGCCGTGGCATTACTATTAAACCTTCAGAGCTTTCTGATCGTTGCATGTGCCACTTTATATCCAGATTTACTTTCATGACCATAGCCCTAGTCAAAGAAATTTTGTTTTCCCTACGCTAGTACCATTAGAGCATTCCTGTTCCTATAATACATTTCTCTGATAATTAAAATTAACTAGTAACTTTAAAACCGCATGGCTGTTGAACAAATTTATATATTTCACATATTTTGTATAACCTCTTTAATAGTTTTATTACTATGACTTGCCGGGGCTTTTTCCTTGAGGGTAACACAGGACTAACCCTGTGGTTCTTGTAAGGTTTATTACTTAAATCCAAGGGATATATGGTATGATATTTTGTCAAGGTAGATCAAATATAAGTTATGGAAAGTTAAGAAAAAACCCTTTAAACTGTGTATTCAATCACCTTATCTAATTACTTAAACTAAACACTGTTTTTGACAATGAAATGTGTTCTGTATAAAATATGAAGATACAAACTCTATTTGATACTACCCTTATACACAGACTCGACTCAGAGTTGTTGATTATAGACTTTGTTATATTCTTTTTATGTCTTTATTAAGGGGTTCCTTTTTAACTAGCTCATATCCAATATAAAATTACCTTAGAATTTTGATATAATTTTACCTCCTGCAGATTTATTCCTTTGTTAAGGGTTATTTCCCCGCGTTAACCATCTTGAAAACTAAACCTTTGACGAACCGCCTGGTCTACATAATTTATAATTGACTCTACTTCTTCAAGGAAAGAAGCTCTTATCCTTTTAACCCTTGGTAATCTTACTCTTCCTGGAAATATTTTCTAGTTGAAATAAAAGGAATTTAAGTGTTCTTAAGATATTCTAAACACCTTTATCTTTAAACCCTCTGTCGTTCTGACTTGCTTTGAGTATAACAATTGAAGCCCACTTCATACTATAACACTATACCTGTACTATAAGGAATATAACAATTTTAAATTTGGAAACATTCTAGCTTATCACCAATTTCAGTTCGCATGCAAGACATTTAGAAATATGAAAATTTATTTAATAGTTTCAATTCCGAGATAAGGGTTAGCCAGAGAATAAAATTTACACTGTAGTGATTCTGGCTTTAAACGAAGTTTTGAGTCCAAAGGTGATTAAGGTTTAATCATTAGACAAACGGCCAAAATTTATGTATATACACGAAATTGGGTGATTATATGTTTATATGTGGTTTTGAAACCCTTTTAATCAGTTTTGGTTTGGGATCGTAGAGTATTTGTACAAATATATGACATTTTCTTTAAATAGACTATGCAAAACCCATAAAAAGCTTCCCCTTAGTCGACTTCAGCTTAAAACTGGGTAAAGTGGTGCTATTTAATTTATTATGTGTAAATATTAAAACCAAAGATACTACGTCAAATGTTTTCACCAAATGTTTTAGCTTACAAAAAAACTAGTGGTATTAGGTAAAACAAAAGTAGACCATGGCAATAAAAAATCTCGATTTGGTGTTAAACTTACAATTTGTTAGAACTATAAAAAATCTTCTTATAAATTGATTTTCTGCATATACCTATGTGGCTAAAATATTACCGTAACAATTCTAACGTTAGTAAATTATATACATTTTGACGAAACAATTATTAATAAAGTTAAAAAAACTAATGATTTAATTGAATTATTTATAAAATGTTGCTATTTATTTTTACTTTCCTGAAGTATGCAACAAAAATTTTTATTAAACTGCACTTTGTAAGTAGGTTACTTAATAATCTATTTCGTTTTTTTATCAGTGCCAACAGGCATATTTCTCCCTGGATACCGTAAAAGTACATGATACAACTATACAGATTTAGATCCATTTTAAATTTATATGTTCAATATACCCCTCGAAGCAAGACTTTCCCGGCTTAATGATCCATACTCTTCACTTAGGTTAGTAAAGTGTAATATCGGACAGTAGATATGCAAAGTTTAACTTAGTAGTCGTTGTGTGTGCTTCGAATAACATGTTGCAGGTATTGAGAAACTTTAGTTTTTACGATGTGTAACAAAATTTGTATTCCCGTAAATTATTATGTACTTCTTAGTACCTTCATGGATGTCGGGTGATAAAACTTCTACTTTCCCGTAAATGACGAGCTTATTAGGATAACAATGTTAATAGATAAGGTCTAGTTTACTGCAGAGGATGGATATGAGAGGGTAGAGCTTCCTTATTTATAATTTCTGTTAATAGCCTAAACATGCTGTGGTACTCTTCTCTACCCTATTTGACGGGTGGAACTGACCTAATAGAGATTAGAGCCCGCCATCCCTACTCATCCCGGGATCAAGACTCGCCCACCAACCTTACCAATCTTGAAAACCTCCTTACTCTGCATCAAACGCAAGGGTTCTTTTTTGACTATTTTAAATGAGATAATTTCTCAGCTTCTTGTCATAAGTGACAAAACCCTTGAGTGCAAACTTATATGCTACTATAGAGATATACTTTATAGTTTATACATTTTTACGATACTGTAAAGGTTAATGTATTACATTATATTTAAAAAAGATTAATTTGATGAAGTACAAAAAACCTCTCTGGAGTATATTTGCCTGTCAATATTATGTAAATATCAAAGAGAGTAATTTATATTTTTTGTTGAGTATTAAAAAATTATCCTTATGTTCTTCACGGATAAAAGTAAATTTAGAACTTAAAAATTATAACAAGTGAAACACGTTTCAAGAAGTTGCCATTTTAGAGGAAGACGTGCCTCTGAATCTAAAGGTGACTTAATTTAAACTTCCTTATTTAGTTTTGACAAGTTCTCGTTTGTGTCTTCTACTGACTGCAACACGAGGACCGACAAAGTTTTATAACTAGTCTTGTCATTTTATTACATAACTATATTTTGTCCATAGAACCCATATATTCTTACTTGTACTACTAATCTCTTTAAATTAAAAAATATACATGAAACATATTTACTATTGGAAATTTTTTAACCAAAACTGTGGTTGCATACTTATTTATTCATACTTCTGGCCTATTAAAAGTAAAAGAAGTATTTTACTTCTTATTTAAAAAAATAACAAATTAACAGATTTTAAAACATTCAAACGGATTTTTCCATAAACTTTTTGCTTATATCAATACAGGAACGTATTATTTTTCCTTAAATTAATGTCACAAATGGCACCGTAATATCCTACAATTCAATCTGACTTTTAAGCACAATATCAGGTTTTAGGCAAGGTGACATTTTTATATCATTACCGCCAATGTGAGACCATTAAAGCTGTCGTTGCTCTTTTGGTTCATGTCACAGTTTCTGCTTATTAAAGCGACTCATGTTTCTCATCAAATAATGGAGAAAAATACATTAGACCTCCCTATGCCAATTATTTTATTTTCACGTATTGCATTATAAGAGTAGAATGAACGCTTGTTATTATATCAAATGTATGATTAAGCTAGTAATTTTTTGGTTTATGAGTTATTTAATAATTTTTTTCTGTTCAAAATCAGGTAATGGAGTGAGTGAGTTCATCGGCTGATACCTAAACATGCGTTAATTAAATTGTGTCACCATGAGTAAGCATTTGTGATATCGATGTTGGATCCTTCTCAAATATAAATTAATATCAATTTGTAATATCTACTAACACATAATTTAGTATTGTGATTGAAACCCCACTATTGGCGAAATCTGTAAAAGGCAGATATTAAAAAATGCAAAATATTAAAAGATACTGTTTCGTCCTCTATTATTTCTTAATAAAATTGTTTAAAAATTCACTACTCGATAATTAGAGACAGCCTAGTATATTATTTACAGGCTCGATTTTTCTTCACTAGTCTGTGAGATTTTTGAACAATTTAAGTCTTTTGAAGTAACGAGCTATTTTAGTCAATTATGATGGAATCCTAAAGTTAAAGTACCTATGTTTTATGCTTGTGATTTATTCCAATAAACGATGGCGCTTCCTGTAGTTTTTAATCTGAAGTAGACATATATTAGGCACGTATTATTACTGCATTTGTAGTTTAGAGCTTTAGATGTTTAGACAAATCCCGTAAAAGGTTATTATTTTTGGTTATGCGCGCGTATGAGAAATTCTGATTTGAATTAATTTTATTTCCGACGCCATGGTTGTGTTTGCCTTGCTTAGATGAAGAAAATAGATCCATACACAAGTCTTTAAGCTCCTTTGGTCATAAAACACATATTTTCGGCAATTATAATTTTCTTCCAGTATGGTAGTTCTTGTACTATAGTTAAGTTTGCTTGTTACCCCGATCAATAAAATATATAAATATGCAGTTATAGGAATAAACCTTTGTCAAAAACAACTAAGATTGCTTTTAAAACAGTATTTAAATGTATGGAAAATGTACGATATTAATTTAATCTATGATATCTGAATTACATTACTGATAAAACATTTGAATATTTAATTATTGCTAACTAATTTACAGTTAAAAGCTTATTTTTTTCTAAACTTTTACTACTGTTGTTATCTGGATAAAGTGTGTGCACAAAAGGAAAACATTTAATTATAGGATAAATTGAAATAAGAAGTATTGTTACTTTTAATCTTCCTCTATGCTCCAAGCAATAAACGCAAAGACATTTAAATGGTACTTAAATTAAACATATCATTGTGTTCTCACATTATAATGTCAAAATATTTGCTGATTTCGTCAAGAAAAAAATGCTGTGTGCTTATATAATGCAAATTTTCATTTTACGTCCGGAATATAGCGCATAATTTAAAGAGGTATTGCTATTCGAAAATGAGCTGTAAATTAGCTTTAAAGTAAACTAAACTAGAATCTATTGATCTTATAACTCACTAACGTTAAAAAAAAGAAACAAAAGTATTTAGCTTAGCTTGGGCGTAAAATTATCATAATTTCCAATTCACAAGTATATATTCAGGCACAAAACTGCAAGGAAACTAGACAAAACACAGCTCGCGGCTTTGAGCCACATCAGACTGATGTAGTTCTACTAGTTGCCGCTTGGCAGCAGGACTACCTTAACAATAATTACAGCATTCACCTTACCGCCCCGTTACCTACTTCAGCTACGGTTTTCCCTAGGGCTTACATCTGGAAACCTCACGAGGTAGCCAAATTCTTATTTAGTATATCATGTTCTAAACTAACTGACAAAATGTTTACAGTTATTCCACATACTAATAATTAATGAGATATCCCAATTCCAATTGGAACAATATTTTAACTCTCAGCAAAATTCTTTAAAAGTTTAAATGGTTGAAGTTTTAAAAAATAATCAAAAAATTATATTGATTAACTCCTAGGGCGTCCGAGGAATCGTCCTATTTGAGTTTGTACCGTAAGACGGAGTATTTTACCTCAAGGTACTCAAGAGAATGAAACGTCGGGTCACGTGTGTCAGTTCTGATATATCCACCACATAAAAAATTTACACTTCTATTCAAACGTTCTATGTTATTAAAATTCATTTTATTAAAATTTATTTTATTTGTGTATGATTGACTGTAGCATATATAATTATTTTTATATGTAATCTCCATAAAAATTAATTGAAAGGACGAAACTACTATTAAAGCTACAAGACTTTGAAGACTTAACAAGCTTCAAATGTTTTCTCTTCAAATACAGAACTATTTTTTCAAGAACCCAAAGAAAACAAGCATCGTAATCTAGGTTCGCTTCAAGTTTGTTTACTTTAGATGTACATTAGCAAAACAAGAGGCTATTACAAGACGTAACTCGGCAAAGCTAAACGTTTAAATAGACCATTGAACTCGTAATAGTCACTAACTGGGCCAGTAATTACTTGGGCAAGATACAGTTAAAGGAGATAGTAACAGTGCATGTGTACTGGCTGGTTCACTGTTTAGTATTCTTATAACTATTCAAGTTACAGGATAATACAGACTCAATCACATTTTATACATTACTAGTAATTACTGATGTATTAATAAGTATATGGCCTCCCGTATTTTATATTGTTGTTTTATTCTTTTTAGTTTGATAGTACAAAAATATAATCTTTTTAATAATGATAACAAAATTATAAGTCCTATGAATTATTATTATACTTATCTATTTGTGATTGTTTCATGTTAACTTGTTGCTATAAATTTACATAGAGCATCTTTTTGAATCAGTATTTAAAAAATTATTCAATTTAATAACATTTTAAATTTGGCAATAAAAATTATTACATGCCTTGTATTGAACAAATTTCTATATACGATTCATAAGCACCTTTACCCAATATGTGCCAAAAATGGAATCCCAGGACTAAAACCTCCTCATTACAACTATCTTGGACGTCCTAGTGATCCATGAATTGTTTTATCCAGAATAGATAAATATACTATACAATTGTTAAACTTCAGAAATCTTTGATTACTCCAGGGATGTATTAATCTAATTTGGTAATTACATTTGCATAGTTTTAATACATATAAACCAATAAAAGAATCTCCGGGGCCAAAGACTGTATCAATATGTTTTATGCACACTTAAATTGAAACCTAATTACATAATAATGGATGATTTATTAAAGAAATTATTTATCAAGACTAGTCCGTGAGGCGGTTAGTTTGGAACCAAAGGAGCAAAGTCTTATGGCTAACAACATTTCTTCTCAACGTACTAAGCGTAGGTATTAATATATTGAAACTAGAAATGACTTTGAAAAAGGTATTTAATGCCCTTTACGCCTAAATAATCTCATAGCTGAGAACCAATTGCAATGTATGAAATAATGAATGAAATAATGAAATAATGAGTTTATTCCTCCACAAAAATACAGTTCAACAACAATCTACATTCTAGGAATATACACTGCCTCTTCATCCAGTAGTGTGGCAGCGCAATAATAAAAAAATAATGTTTATTAGCGAGAGTCCAAACTCTTCTTTATAGACTGCTCACTCCGTGCCGCCTGCTAATCACTGTACTTAATCTTATCAATACAAATTGCCTTATTTGACTAATGTACTTTCGATTGATTAGATATTAAAACTTAGTCTTGTTACTATATTAAGGAAACAAAATTTTTAACAGCAACAAATATAGAAATAAATATAATACACATATACAAATAAATAATATAATAATGAGGTAATAAATAAATACACATACTATTTACGGTTTAACAAAATAAATATAACGACGAGAAACCAATAAATAAGCCAACATACAATAAATAATTATACAAGAGTATTGTTTAAGAAACTGATATTACTATTTTGAAATAACCATTTTTCAACTTAATACTAAACAATTTTACTGTGCTACAGTCTTTAACTTCAGAAGGAAGTTGATTAAAGTATTTCGGCCCAACATATTTAAAAGAATGTCTAAACAACGATTTCTTTACTTTAGACGTTCTAACAAAGTTTTGTACTAAGTTTCTCGTTCTATACATTAAATGGATTGTGCCTGTATTACCACTTCTTAAATAGAAGAGCCTTAGCAACTTAAACACAAAAAGATGTTGTAAAGGTAATAATCTTAGCTGACAGTATAGGGGAAAAGAAATTCACGCTTCCGTTTTTGTAAAATTATTCTTAAAAAATGGTTCTGAATAACACGTATTTTTGTTATTTTATATTTAAAAGTTCCTCCCCAGCATTGTATCGCATAGCAAGGCATAGCAGCCTAGAGTCAACTAGTGCAAAATATAGTGTTCTCAACAGCTTTTCACCACAAACATTTTTTAAAAAATAAAATTTTCGTAATGATGATTTTAATTTTTTATATAAATAATTAATATGATTTTCTCAAGTCAGTTTTGTATCTAAAAATACTCCAAGATATTTGAAGCTGTCGACTTTCCCTATACTTAGACAGTTACAATAATTAGTTTCAGGACAGTTTAGGATGTGGTACTTCAATTCAGATTGGAAATGAAAACTTTTAAAATCAAAATTTATATATTTAGTTTTGTTAATATTTATTTCCATTTTATTACTATCGCACCAGATTCTTAAAATTGCCAGGTCTTCTGTTATTTGTCTCCAGAGCGGTAGAATATTTTTTTCAGAATAAAACAGAGCAATATCGTCCGGGAAAGCGCTAGGGACGCCATTAAAATTATACCCTAAAAGGTCATTAATAAAAATCAAAAACAGAGTAGCCGACAGGACAGAGCCTTGCGGCACACCTGGTTTCACAGAAAGGTGTGAACTAAAACTATTTTTAATTTGTACTTGTTGGGTTCTGCCCTGTAGAAAACTATTAAATCAATTTAGGGCTATTCCTCTTACTCCCAGTGCATCTAGTTTCAGTAATAGTATTTTGTAATTAACCAAGTCAAATGCTTTTTTGAAATCTATGAATAAACCGGTGGACTTGTTTCCTTCATTAAGGTTTGTGTAAATGTAGTCCGTAACCTCAACAAGAGCATCCTCGGTGGACTTCCCTTTCCTAAAACCGTATTGTCTACTGCTAAAATAATTCTTATTATCAAGATAATTTATGAGCCGATTTTTCATAAGTTTTCGATTATTTTGGAGAAAACTGACAACAAGCTGATAGGTCTTAGATTATCTAATTTTTTACTAAAGCTTTTTTTGAAAATAGGAAAAACAACACTGCTTTTTAAAATATCGGGACAAACTCCCTCCGAAAAACTCAGATTTATAATGTAAGACAATACCGGAGAAATAACTTCCGCGATGTTTTTTATTGAAAAGGAATTAAAACTGTCAAAACCAGAGGATTTCTTATTTTTAATATGATTTGTTATATTTAAAATTTCGTTGGGGGTTGTTGGCATAATAAAAAAAGAATCAGAACTTTGCTCTAAATTTAAAGCAGGGACTGCACTGTCGTGAAGGTCAACACAGCAATGTACCGAGATAAAGTATTTGTTTATCTCTTCTGCAACTGTTTGTGGGTCTGAAACAGTTTGCCCGTTATCTAATTCTATTTCACTAACACCTACTTTCGCATGGTCACCACTTAACTGGTTTATTACTATCTACTGCCTTGCAATATCGCCATTACAGTTTTCAATTTGTTTAGCGTGATATAGATTTTTAGCGTTATCTATTTCATTAGCTAATTCAATACAAAACTTCTGAAAATAGTTTTTAAACAAACGATCGTAAGGCCTTTTATTGTAAATTTTATAAAGTTGTTTTCTTGTCTTAAATTTATTTAATAGTTCATCATTAATCCAAGGACTTATAGACCTTGCTTTGTCTAACTGAGTTTTTACCCTAGCCCTAATCTTACAACTACCAACAGTTTCGCTTAAAATACTGTGAAACATATTAAAACAAGTGTTTACATCTACCAAACTATAACAAAAATTCCAGTCTGTATTTAGCAATTTGCGTTTTAACAATACATAATCTATAACAAAGCGCTCTTTAGAGATCTCAGGTGTTTTTAATTTACAATACTGATCCATTTTCAAGCCTAGAAAGCAGTGGTCTGTTAAACCTGTGTCCAGAACTGCACTTTGAAATATGTTCAACAGTCTATGCCTTATAAAAAATGTGGTCAATGCAAAATATCATACTAGGTAAACAAAAATAATTTACTATATTTCTCAATCAAATTTATACTAATTATGCAGATATATGTACTTTCTTACTTTCAATGTTCGGCAACATTACTTCAGCTTCTCGATGTCAGCGTAGGAGTCGATCCGTTGTATCCTGTCTCCCTCCCCCTTCCTGACGAAGAACTTGCCATCCCGACTCCAGGCGAAAGTGTAACCGATGTCCCGACATTTCTGCTTGATCCTGGTCAGAAACTGCTTGTTCTCCGGGGATAGATGATCGTTTATGAAGACTCTGCGGGCAGGAAACTCCTTGTTGATATTCTGGGCTGACAGATTCTTTATATTTCTGTATTTAGAAATCCAGAGGTCTCGTACAGCGCGGTTGTTGAACTGTACTATAAGTGAGGGTTCCCTATCCTTCTTGTAGGACGGAACGCGATGTGCGGCAGCAATGTCGCTATCTTGCACATCCACCCCCAGCGCTGTTCCCACGTCCTTAACCACCTCGCTGACTTCTTCCTTAGCTGTTACAGGAATGCCGCTGATCTCCAGGTTGTTTCGCCGAGAATACTGTTCCAAGGCACGCATTTTCTCACGAATCTGTGACACCTCTTGACTTAGGATTTCATTTTTTAGTCGCAGTTCTGCATTTTCTTTCTTCAGCTGAACAAAATGAGTTCTAAGCTGTGTAGGAACCTAGTCTATTTTTCCATTAATTTTTTTGAGAAATTTCCTTTAAGATAGAAATTGATCAGCTGAACTAGTTAATATAAGAGGCTATCAAAGGTGGTAACACATATGGAAACCGTTCTTCATACACGTAAATATGGTTAATTAGTAGCAGCTAACCGAAGATTGTCCAAGTGTGTGAATTTTAAAATATCTCTCCCTATCTTTTTTACATACAATCATAGTATTGCTACTACCATACGTTTCGCAAAGTAAGAACGACTAAAATGAACTTTTTCATTCCAAGAGCTCGCCTACATATTTCACCAAAACCCAGATGTAATATACAATATAAATTACCGCTCAGCCTTTAAAAGTTAAAACCAAGATAGCACGTTTAAATTAAAAATTAACTGTCACCATGGATCTATTAGTAAATTGTTTTTGAAATAATTAATTTAAACCTGATTTATAACTTAATTTCAAAATATACAGGAGCACATATTCATAATTCACCACCAAGGACTGTTAGAAGCTCCATACGGACCAAAGAACCAGATTATCTGACACGGACAGAAACTGCTCCACATTTTCATATATTCAGGACTGTTAAACAATTTCTATATTCATATGAAACATAACGTTAACCCTTTTACTGCCGACGTCCGACATATCGGACGTCGGCATTTTTATAATTTTTATATTTTCACTATATAATATATATAGACTAAATGTACATTTGACGAATTTAAACTAATACGCACGTCAAGAATTTCAAACTGAATGAGTATTGAAATATGATATGAGTATTTAACTGTTGATATAATTTTTCTAATATGAAGATTATGCGTGTCAATTACTGTACGACATGCATGTAGGCTTCGTTAATTACTACATGGGTATAAAGCCTTAATGCAGCGAGAAACATTGACGAACGTTACAGGCTTAATTTGAAGTTAACGAACCATAAACACCTGGTCCGCTTGGTTAAAGTTCCACGCGACGTTAATTAGTTTAGAATGATGCTATTCAGCCTCTCTGAAACATTTAATAAGCCTGTGTACAAAACATAAATAAAACCCGTGCCCTGTTACGTGAATCTGTGTAAACGTCCATAGGAAATGAAACTAGGAAAGACACTTCTCACAAACACAAACTCACCTGTATTCTACACAAAATGTGTATTCAGTACAGTCAAACAATACATTTTGATGTGATTAAAATCTTTTATTTATTTTCAAAATTATATATATATATATATATATAAAATGAAGCGTGGGAATTTCTATATCAATTATATCCAACTGGCCCTGATTTTCTTTCCAACAGAGGGAAAGGATAGGGATTGCTTTCCACGTACCACTATGTGTAAAACTCCATTCAAAAGTGACATAAAAATATAATTATATTTTATTTCTAATTACATGTTCGATTCCAGTGTTGTTAACCTTATCTAACAGTATGGATGGATATAGTGGTTTTAAAGCATTTAAAGGCAGAATTATAGAGATCACAAACAACAGATATTTTAGTGGCTTCCTGTTCATTATTAAGATATTGTGTGGTACTCACAAGTAACATATAGTAAACAATTCCTACCAACAATATGTATAGTTTTAAATTTAGTTAGTACATGGAATAGTTCTTAATGTGAGTAAATACTAAAAATTTTATTTTCAAGTAAACACTAGTGCTTATGGTTTTATAGATTTTTCACTATAGATGTTTCTATTAAAATATTTACTGTAAGAAAAATCAGTAATAAAAACTGTTGAGAGCAATATAAACTAAATAAAACCCACAGAAAAATAGACATAGACGCCTCACTGAGGTTTATACTGTGACTAAAGAGATTAGCTATTGTTGCGCCATAAGCAGTGAATATTACCATCTACGTCTCAAGCCGAGACTTGTATTGATAGTAGTTTTAAACAAATTGTTCAACTAATGATTCAGCACGTGAAAACACAACTCTTTCCTTAATTCCTTAAAAGAAAACAAAAAACAAAATCAATTTAGGATTTATTCATTAAAACACTACACTTATTAAATATACCTATTATAAAAAAGTAAAAAAATAAATAAAATTACATACTTATGGACGCAGAGAACTATGAATTATGTGTGAACGATGACGTGAATGTTTGAGGTTTCTCGGATTAGCCTAATAGACACTTACGTTTATGTAAAGGTAATTTATTAATCACAGGGACTCAATGCGAATAACTTATAATTAAATGTGTAATATTATTAAACAACTTCCAGTCGTACTCTACTATTGTATTACTCTTTAATTGTTTTCTACTTTTATATTAACTCGTATTTAGTTAAACACTTCTAAAAATTTTAGAATGAGTAATATTACTGTTTTAAAAATAAAAAATATGTTGCGATATTTTTCGTAAATCTAAGAGTATTCAGGTTGAACATTAATAAATATTGTAATTTCTTGTGATATAGTTGAAATCGTTGTAGATCTGTGTAATAAGATTGTGGTTGAAAGCGGCTCTGTGTTTGAGGAACCGTTCCTGATGTTCACTCAAGCCGTTGGCCAAATACAAGACACAGGAAGTTTACATGCTTCAAGCTAATCGATTCATTCACTCCAAAGGCGTGTTAACAGAGGACAGACGTATTTAAGTACTCCCAAAGCCGAACAGGGGTTGGTATACAAGCTGTCTGTTTATCCATTAGTATGAGCTCTATCGTAAGGAATTACACCTTTGAACCCAAGTGGAGGTGTCTCCAAATATTTAACTATAACAACTAAAATTGCTTTTATGAAACATATTTATGTATAGGTGTTCAGCGTAGACTTAATTTGTATTTAAATGCTATTGTAACACTTGTATATTGTATATTGACTGAATAATTTATTCGTACTTTGATAAAATAATCTTTTTGTCTACACATTAATGATTTAACATGTTTCTAACCCATAGATTTGGTTTATTCACCGATAGTTTCAATTTACTTGGACAACATAAAAAAATTTCGATCAGGAATCACTCATATTCTTAGTTCCTTCAATGAAAACTAATTTACTAATATACGTATTGCTGTATTCCTGCAATATTAGTCAGCACATCTTGAGCGAATGTTTTTCCACTAAAGATGAGAATAAAGAATTTAATTTATTCTTTGATCGTTTATATATTTATCCATTACTTTTTCAATAAATTATGGAATAATACGAGTAAAACTCAAACACCCATCAGATTTACAGGATCAATGCGTAGTTTCACAGCTTTCACGGCCTATAAACTACGATAACTTGTGAAGGTAGCGATATAATATTTATTTATTATCTGTAAAATAATGTATTTAAAACTGTACGTAATTATAATATTTTTTTCTTCCTTAACTGACTGTATAGTTAGCAGTATATTATGCATAGTTTTGAGCTCTTTTCCTATTTCCTACTAAATAATCAATATATTACATGTGCGTTATATGTGGAAGCCATAGTTATGCAATAACTTCTTTGTAACACAATTTGTAAACTAAAATTTTGTTTCTGAGTTCACCGTACACCACTATTACCCGATGTAAATAAATAGGAAAAATAATTTACTCTATGAAATATAGCAAGGCTTTAATATCCGACGTCAATTACTCGACCATACCAACAGTTTTAGTAAGTTATTAGGAGTATAAAAACTGTCAAAGATCTATAATTCAAAGGTGCAAGTTGTGAGACACTATAATGAACATTACAAACCGGATATTCACTGAGGCTTTGTTGTCAAGCCCAGCTACTGTTATCAGCCGTATTCAGACCACCCGCAGCCAGGCTTAACACCTGGGGGTTCTTCTGTAATGCAAAATGACGAAATGAGATGTATTTTCAAAATCAATATTTAGATGCATTATACATAGCACAATCCTCTTTAGATAAAATAGTAAACCGTCATAATTCACCATTAAAATGTTTATATACGTTTATGCTATTTTAAAAAGGTGTTATACTAATTATCTTGAAACCACACTATTACAAAGAAGAATTTATTTGACTTACTCTGAAAATTACCTGTCATTATTACGATCGGTTCTTGTTTTCTGTCTTTACAAAGGTAACGGTGTCGGCGATACGGAGACCATTCATTCCCTATCCACTATTTATCATTATGCTATACAAGTAGGTTTATATTATACCATCGTAAATATGTTACTAGTAGTACTAAGTTTCTAGATAACCTTTACGAGCGCTCACGAGATCTTAGCTTGAACTTCGGTACTATATTGATAGAAGTTTTCCCGAGATGGTTGGCCCGAAGGCGCCAGAGAAGCCTGCACTGCAAGGAGCATATTCTACCGGTACTTTTCCAACATGATCTGACGTCGATAAATTTGAGCTGTCAGGTACGTGATCTTAGGTCGGAAAAGTACCACGCTAAAATGCTCCTGGCCATTAGCGAGTGCTTCAGTTGAACCCATCCCGCACTTCAGTCAAAAAATATCTCTCGAGATAAAAACCTAAATTCAAGCACTGATCACGTTAAGGTTAGTTAATTTTTTTAATTTCGGACGCTTAGATTTACCTTTTTATAACATAAATAGTAGATACGAACATAATGGCTTATTGATATCGCCTACCTTTGGTAGCAGAAAGCAAGAAACGATCGTCATAATGATATGGACTTTTCACAGTTTTTCAAATGAAAGCTGTTCTATTATCCTGAACTGACATGTACTTTAAGTAGTTACTTGTGGAAATTGAGCTGTAAAAAGACCTTTTCCGCGTACTACCGGAATGATGGGATTTTCTGATTAGATAAGGACAGCGTTCTGTCGAGATCGCATTAGGGATATCGGCCTCCACATCTCAGTCAAGTTACTGTGGAAGAATAAGACGCTAGCTCTGTTGCAGCTTTCTCCAGTTAAAGCAGGTAAGAAAAATTACTTCCTTACGTGTATGCTAGCAGCAACGATTTATTTTATAAACATATCGAGGTACTAGGGAAATAATAAAACAAGTTTATTTACAACGGGTTTGAATATAATGAGTTATTAAAAACTTCTATTACTTACGTTATGTATGGACGATACATTTTCAATTTCAAATGCCGAAAAAATAATCGAACAAGTTCATTTCTTTTCATTGTATTACGTTCTTGCTACATGTTACACAGTCATTATGATTATTTTACTTGACTTAAAATTTAAAACTTAATAAATTAGTAATAAGTTAGTAATAAATATTAAATATTAACGATGGTGATGTATTCATAACTAACGATTAATATACATGTATTAAGATTATGCCTGAAAGTAAACTTATTTCTTCAGAAAATTCTGATGTCATACTATATACAATTTCTTTACAAAACTTGTTGAGCAAAATTTTGGCGAAAACTGTAACAAAATCCAAAGCAATAACGACAGCTCTAATGGGCGTACGTTGGCAGTAATGATGACAGAGACAGTCTCCTTGGTCTCAGGCGTTAAATTTTAAAAGGAGAAAACGTCCGATGATATTATTTTTTGTGTAACTTATCATGAGAAGTAAAAATAATGTATAAAGTATGTAAAAGGCGTTTTTGCGTAGTAAAAAACATTTAAAAAGTATTTGCAATTATTTTAATACGATTTTTAAAGTTACACCATGTTATGCGTTACGTTGCATGTAGCTCTTTATTTACAGATAAAGGTAAATTTTTATGCGTAGTATAAAGTTTAGGCTATGATAATATTCTCATGCTATATCAATTTAAATAATTGAATTGAATAATGCCAACAAATGCTTGTATAAAATACTGTTTATGGATTTAAATAAAAACTAAATTCATTTCAGTCAGATAATTATGATTCTCGTTCATCAAACTTTAATGATGTCCCCTAGCTCCCCTTCCTTCATGTTTTGTATTTCCTTCAACTATTAGAACTAGACATACTAAATTAGAGTGGTTACAATTTCACTATAAGTATTACAGCCAACCACAAATTTTATAAGATACGTGCATTATATAAACTGGTACTGCAATATGAAAGTTTATATGTAATGGATATATTCATGTTTTTACCCTCAGATAACAAGCAATCTTAGACTTCACCTCTGGAATCTCGAGTTCGTCTGAAAAGATCCATAGAACGTCGGCGGCAAAGAAGTAGAAGATGAAACTTTACATCGTTTCGACATTGGAGACAATTATAAATATGTGAAGTGTCAGTATCATTGCCTCATAAGGGGCACGATTGAGTGCCTACGATGCATCTGAAACGATCTCTGAGTATGGCGGAGCAGCCGATAACATAGGTATGGAAGGAAGAGTTGATTCAATCGAATGTCGTATTTAGCTCCAGTTTACATTCATTTTATTTGATTTTAACTATACGTGTCTCTTATTTCAAAACGACGTGAAAGCTTCGTTTTGAGCTTCTTCACCGCCTACTATCTTCAGATTTCTTCAGACGAACATGACTCCAGATTCCAGGGGTCAAGTCTTAGACAGCGCCTGGTATCCGACGATTATCAATGAGAGTTCGTCTTATGTGGCAAAGACAGACATGTTTTGTAATAAAATATTATATATTCTTTGTAGTGAGGTATTATTTATAATGTGCTATGAGTTTTCTAAGAGCTTTTGTGACAAATGCTTAGTCAGAATGCAGCATTACAATGTTGGTCGTGACAGATAAAACGTTTATTTAAATACATACAGAGCTTAAGTACAATAGAACAGTGTGCGGAAACTGGTAGTTTAAACTGAGGGAGGGCATATTTATATGTAAGATTTTAAATTATGAAGATAATCGCTAAACATAAAAAAATGCTCATTTTCGTGTATACTCCATGTATTTTACTAAAGAAATAGTAGTCCCTGAGTAAATAAAACTGGTCTTTATGTTTTTGTGAACAATCCAAAATATTCTGACCGCTTCACCGGCTTCTATTACACATGTTTGACAATGTTTGTGTCAAACGATATAATAATCCAAATTTCAAACTCTGTATGGAAATTACATTGAGGAGAATAACGTTCATTAACTTTGGGACGATCACTTTAATTTGTATATATTTTGGCATGCAGGTCTCAAAAACTATGCCCGTAAACTGTTCCACTTTTTATTATGAACTTCCCTGTATGACCTCGTGTGCTTTCCTACGTTCACCGATTTCATAAGCGATGGTTATAGTTAACATTAGCTCTATTGAATACCTAATAATGATGGAAGAATGAAATATAATATTTACATTTAAATATGAAAAATTATGTTTATATTTTGCACAACATATAATTGTCTGAATTTTATTTTCCATAGTCCACCACATTGCGCATGAACGCCGATAACCTACAAGTGTGGTGGCCACACCCCTACGTAGAGTATTGGTGCCGAATATATTTCAATGTCTGCGTACTGTCAGGATATTTGAGCACGTTAGTCGATTAGTCGTTAGGGAGTCATGCTGATCGATAAAATCGTGTCTGTACAAGGATTAACTACCTTTAGTACAAGTTTTATACTAATAAAATGTTGATTCAAAGTATGTTCACTTCAAAGAAATAGTTTTGGTAAGTTACTAAGGTAATTTAAATTACTAATTTAAATCAACTACGTTGATAATTATATTTGTATCCAATATTGTAGATTTTTACAACTCCTATCAATCAGTTTAAGAGTTAAAAATAGAGCTATAAAATCTTTGGCCAGATTGTATACGTTACTAAACAGTAAACTTTAAACTTAGAAAGATTAACATTGGTAATGCTATAAAATAATCATTCAGTATGTTATATTATTATTCAGTCCATAATAATTAATCTAAAATTAAATATAAATGATTATGTGTGTAAATTTAATACTGTTGTGTATTGCATCAATTTGTCACTTATAGTATTTAAATTTGTTTTGAATCTATACTATAGTATATCTTTTTTATGAACATAAAAAGTGCAATAACGCTGTTTATATCGCAACGTGAGAGATGTGAACCGATCGAGCACTTCTTAGAAGGATAAAATATTTCTCCAGTCCAACCAAATCTGAACTCATCTCCCTTAAATGATTCAATCTTATTGATCAAAGGCAGATATCACGTGACCGCTTATGTCTGAGATTTGTCGGGCCAAACCACCCGCGTTGTCCTATCTGTTTTGGATTTGAAAAGTGGTGATTAAAATCCAGTGATAAAGTCATTGATACTTTGCAGAAATATAATGGAGACATCAGGGCAATCAGAAACATAGATTTCCTTTATATTTATTTTGAGTAAAAATATCAATAAGACTATATATATCTTTTAATTAACAAAATAATGATTCCAAAGTAAGAATATGCTGTTTTAATAACATACATTAGATTACCACTTGTTGTATAAGAGTAATATTGTTTTGACGAATTTGAAATTAAATGTTTAAACTTCCTTTTCTTTATCATTTGATGCTTAAATGCATGGTACAATAAAAACGCAGTATTCTAGAAAATAATCGTGGGTGACGATGGAAATACCAACAAACAGAGTTGCTGAAACTGACGATCAGCGTAACTACCACTTTACCAGTTTTATGCCGAAACTATCATAAAATAATATGCTATCGATTGCTGTTCTAAATGGAATAAAATATACTTTTACATATTTTATGTTCATGGTTGTTATAAATCTTGCAAGAACTTATGGAAAGGAATTGAAGAAAGGTCATAAGTGAAGAAAAATAATTGTCAAATAATTGAGCATATTTTCGTATTAACATAAGACAGATTGATTTTTGTAATTGTAAAAAACCCTATTTAATTTCATTTTTATTTAGTTTTCATGTTATTGTCCATAAAAAATTATGCACAAAAACTGCTCAAAACACTTTAGAACACCAACTAACTTTATGAAAAAATATTTAATCCAAATGTAGGTTACATTACAAAACAAGAGGCTATTACAAGAGACAACTCGGCAAAGCTAAACGATAAAACAGATTGTTGAACCCATGATAGTCACTACCCGGGCCAGTAATTACCTTGGGTACGAATACAGTTAGAGGAGATGGTAACACTGTAAATGTACTGCCGGTCCTGTGTTTAGCGTACTTAAAACTGGAAACGTCTGTATGACTTTTGTCTCATTATAAGATACCTGTGTTTAGCAATTATGGACTTTTATTTAAAATGTTACAAATTATGTTAACCAATTGTTACCAATGAAATAAACTAAAATGGCATTAAGAAGGAAAAAGAAACAAGCTGAAGTATAATTTATACATCAACTAGCTGTATAAACCGTATTTCTCATTATTATAACTGGAGTATTCTGTGTATTATCATGACAAATGTATCTCCAACATACATTAACTTCGGAATTACTTATCTTCGGAATTACTTTCAAATTTCATTGGCTAAATGTATGTTCTAAGTGTTTAAGCTCTGAGATCGAAAAGGTTTCTTACTGTGCAGGTAGGAAATGACACGAATATAAAGGAACATTAGAAATAATTTGTTTGAATTTATTAATATATATATATATATATATATATATATATATATATATATATATATATATATATATTCATAAATTCAAACAAATTATTTCTAAAATATATATATATATATATATATATTATATATACAATATATAAATATAAGATTTTTTATCTAATAACTTAGAAAGAAAAGTTATCATAACATGTCCAACGTAATGAGCTCCTCTTAGGTTAATTGGCTAATTTTATTGTAGAAATTTCTGTGAACAGATAGAAACGGCATTTTTACATTCCCATAATAGACAAAATATAAACTGTGCCAACTTACTGAGACAAATAATTTGATGGCGATCAGGTTTATACCATTGATGTAAATGTACCATCAAGAAAATCATTTTTGTTTGCTAACCATTAGCGAAGCCTATCACTGAAGAGCTAGAAAATGTCAGATCTCTTCAGACGAACATGACTCCACGTTGAAGGAATCAAGTCTGAGAAAGCATCAGATACCTAACGCTGCAATAAAAGTTAAAGGTGAACTGGAGATAAATTCACCATTAAAACTGAATAAACCCTTCGTACCGTGGCTAGAATACTCGGTTGCACTACCGTACTTAAAGATCGTGTCAGAAAAATCGTAGTGCACAATTTTGTGCACTTGAAAAGGCAATGGGACTGCCACCTCACCTATTTTAGATGTCTGTGATGTCAAAACGATTGTAAAGGTCCGTTTTGAGCTGCTTCGTCGCCGAATTTCTTTGTCAGATACTGACGCTGCAATGGAAGGAAGGTAAACTGAACCTGAAAACAATATTATAAATAATACGACATTCCATTTTATATTTTTATTTCAAGTTTTAAAAATAAATATTTCGTGTATAATTATTTCTACAAAATTAGGCAAGAATATTGTTTTTTTATTTATCGACCTTTAAAAATATGTTTAATAGTAATCGTGGAATTAGTTAAAACAATAAAATATTTAGAGATAACATAAAACCTATTAATCTTACAATACTATAAGTGCTATTATAAAATTTTTAATTTCCCCCAACCCCTAGTCCTCTGAGGGTAAAAAATTCGAAAGCTATCGTTATTAGTGTAGATAAAGCTTATAGTTTTATATATATATATATATATATATATAATATATATATATATATATATATATATAATTTCAATAAACATTGAGTCGCAAAAAGTACTTGCTCCGCCGGGAGCAATATATATATATGAACTTTACCTTAACTAATTATACGTTTCTAATTAGCGGCAATACTTATTAAAACAAACATTAATTAATTAATTTAACTCAATTAATTCACAACAAAGAATCAAACTGATATTTTTTATTTATTACGTAATTATAAACAACATTTATTATTTAAGTTTCTTTAGATTTATTATTTATTATTTAGGTTTTAGGGATATACATTAGGGTTTTATCATGGTGGCTGTTTGAAGTAATTAAAAGGAATGGTTATATATTATAGGTTAGTATTCATTAAAGTTAAAAATAAAAAAACTCGTGTTAGAATTATCTGGTCATGTACATTAATGTGTATCCTAAAGTATTTTTATATATTACGCGTGGTTTACAGATAGCGGACTCAAAATTACTTAACTAGTATACAAAATTGAGGCAATAATATGTAAACACCGTAGTTATTGATAGGTACAGACCTAACTTTGCCCTAAGGTAGTACTTGTATATATTTTGGATGAATTAGAACAGCGAGTCTCAGCCAAAAGAAAACGGTTCAAGGTTAAAGTTACTCACATTTGAGCAAAGTTTGCATCCAGTATTTCGTACGATAAACCAAACTTAAAATTTTTCCATAATACTCTAAAGTAGTTTCATGGAACACTATGTCTACTTATTTTTCACTTATGACAAGAACCCGTCACTTAACTTAGTCTTAAAAGGGCATTATTGCACTTTTCCTGATGGTTAAGTGCTGTAAATTTTTTCCTGTTTATGTCTGAGAGCGTTATATCTGTCCTGTCACCTTAGCAGGTGGTGGACATTATTGTAGGGAAGTTATAGCATGACCGGTGGGATGCACGTGAGGAGTGGAGGAGGTGAGCGCGTGGGGGCACAATCTAGAGTAGGGGAGTGTATACGGGGCTACTACCCCTACTGAGAGTTTTTGGCTCCCGGCTCATAGTGGTGGCGGGAACCGAATATTGCAGTGTTTGCCAACATTTCTAGACCCTTATGTTCTTACCACGGTGGTCTTTTATGATGAGCAATTTAGTATAGGAGACCTTGAGAATAATTGAACATTTCTAGACTCTTTCGTAGTTACGGCGACGGACTTTTATGATGGGGAATTCAATACAGGAAATCTTGGAAATATTGGGACCGGATGTACGTGATCTTAACAATGACTATGTTCTGCCGAAATTGTGTTCATAGCTCACCCTTCTTAATGAGTTCGCAGTAGAGATACCTGGTGGTAAGAAAGGGTTCTCATAAATTGGGAAGGGGTAGGAATTTATATTATTCTTGATCTCCAACGACGACAACAGTTCAGAATTGTAATTGTTACGCTTTGTTAGCCATTAAAATTCAATTTATCATATACTAACCATGTAAGCTTCAGGATTTACGATAGTAGATACGATTATACACTACAAAATTTTCAACTGACATAGGCTAGCTCCTACATTAAAAATTAATATAAAACTGGTTAAACTAATATGTCAATACACACAGTAGAATAAGAAAAAACTCAGTTTTATCTACCAACTTGTATCAAGTTAATTTAATGATGTATACTTAAAATAACAATAACGCCAACGATCCTCACGCAATAGTTAACATAACAAAACCCCGTTGTCGATGAAAATTATAAATATGTTCTTTGAACTACACCCAAATTAAAATTGTCCAGATCACTTTTAGTATGTTTGCGTTTTCTTACTTTGTTGGGCGTACTAAAAGAATTGCCAATTGGACTTATTATTTTTCCTCCTTCAAAATTCGTCTCAGCGTACTTTCAGAAATTCCAGTTGCCTCTACGACACGCTGTTGAACTTTCTTCAAATTTATAAGTGTGTTGGTTTCTGCTTCCCGTTTCATAAAATGGTAAACATTTGCAATCACTTCTCTTGCTTGGCCGTGTATAACCTTTCTACCTCCAATTCTACTTTTTACATTACGATCTATCACAAACTCTTTACTTAAAACGTAATGAGCACAACGCAATTAATTCACAAATTATATTACAACTCGTGAATTGGCACAAGCGAATGTTTTTTGGGCGGCACGTATAGAAGACTGGTGACCGAAGTTCACAAGGCTAAATACGGCAACAGACTGAGCCGCTCCACCCCCCACCACTTTAGTTCCGTCTTTGCCTACGGCGCATCTCGAAGTCACCGGTCATGTTATAACTTCTCTACAATACACCCTCATGGAAACCTAGTAACACTTTTCACTAGTCTCAACATTACTCATCCACAGTCAACTAGACCTATATATCAACCCTTTAACACACATAATTCGTTATTTCCTGTTGGGTATTTGCTCCCGACATGGGATTTACCAGATGTAAATGACACCAGTTTTAGATGCACACACATACATTTGTACATACATAATTAGCTATTTGTCAATGTTAAAACCTTTTGCATGCCATCTTATGGTTAACTTTTAAAACGTACATGTATAGTTACTTTTAATAAAGCAATTACATAGTTTATTTAAATACTGAAAATTCTCGTCATTCTTACATAATTTATTTTAAATCCAATTTTATTCATATCTAATGGTAAAATGAGTGGAAAATCATTGGGTATTATTATCTCCAGTGATATAGACATATCTATTTATGTTTACTGCAGCACTTTTGCAGATAATACATTAAATTATTACATATATACTAGCTGAGACAGAATTTAATTAAAAAATATTCTCGGAAAAGTTTCATGGCAATCTACATGTTACGAGGCGGCCTCGAGTGGTCTTTGAAGATGTAACACATCCTTTGAGCCTGAGTCAGCAGTCAAGGATATTTGCGCAAAGGTTATGCCTGTCTGAGTGATATTGATTAACGTAGATGTATGCTCGTCTACTTCAACTAATTAGACAGCTCTATGATCAATTCTCAACTAATAAAACACATCTCTGATTGAGGTCAAGTGTTTTAGAATGTTTACTTTAATATACGAACTAAGAGACATAATGGTCACGGATAATTAACAATGGTTTAATAGTGTTTTTAAAGGTTCAGTTCAGTTCATTATTGCTATACAATAGTTTAAAATTGCACTTGTATTGTTTCTATTTTCGTTAGTTTTCTCATGTGCATCGTTTGCAACACGAACCCCTAATGAAATATGAGGAGCAAATTACATGCACACATATATATTTTGGCGGTATTATTAGGTATTATAAACAAATACATTCTTAGATAATTATGCCAATATCATACATTGTAAAATAATGTTATTTATAATGATTGTGAGATTATTGCGTGTAGTCAATATAGTAAGAATTTTTATCCAGACCAAATCCTTTAAATTGAAATGAAAAATACTGGTATAACTGTACAACACTTACTAAATGTAGAATATTTTAAGGAAGAACACTTTAATATGTCCTTTTGAAATTGTAAATATAACTCTTCTTATTATATTTTGCAGTGTCATATCATTTTAAATAAAATAATTTGACTTTAGAAGACTCACTACAATAATACAACTTCAGTATTGAAAATATGTCTAAGAAAGATTGTGGTATCTTTTGTAAAATACTCACGTTGTCTCTTGCAATGTGAGAGACCTTAAGTAAAAATTCTATATCTTTTACATTTTAATACCTTTATGTGAGAGAAATAGAAATAACGCTCCACAATATTGCAACACATGTTCATGTAATACATTTATCTGGATATTAACTAGGACTCTTCCATGCCTTACAAATATCTTAAGTTCAACCAAATAGCCACAGTCACAACAATAAAAATTGCAAGGTTCTATTTTTTCAAGGACGATTTAATAAAATGAAAAAGACATTCTTGCAAAAATCTTAACTATATGTTAAGCAAAGCACAAGCATTGTTTGGAGAGGTTAGCAACAAGTCTTTTGTTTTCTACTAATTTAGAATATAAGATAGATAGATAGATAGATGGCTCTGCTAATTTAGCAGCCGCATGAGGAAAACAATGAATTGTTCTGAACAAATTACTTTACAATAAGGAAGACCCAACATACAGCACTGTCTTTGACAATTATAGTTCATACACTATACTGCAATAAACCAGTAGTGTGGAAATAACACGGGTCAGATGCCGATAACAGTCGTGTTGCAAACGTTACAATTTATTTACGATTTTTCGCCTACTGACTATCAACAGACCTTGTTGGGTAAGACCCCGTATACCTTAAGTGTATTATAAACTTCGGCCTAAATGAGTTCCGCCCTTATCATGTGTTAAGAGATATTGGAATGTCTAGGCAAGGAGAAAGTGCAAGTTGTGCTACTGTTTCGACCTTACTGAATCTCTTGACACAGATGCTGACTTCATATGTTAAGAGTGAATTCTGTGACAGTGTCAGTTATTAGACGCTAAACAAGAGGAAAGTGATTTTCAGTCTTAATGTACAAAACAAAAACATTAATGCGTTATATTAGATGTGACCAATTTGTAGTAAACTATGGTAATCGTTACAGCTGAAAATGTAGTTTTTTCATTATTTTACGTCTTTATTGATAGTAACAAAATAATTATCCTATATTCCTATTCCGTGCGTTCAACCAAAATATGCACATTTTTAGATTAATGGTCTTCATAATAGAGTTTAAAAATTACACAAAGGTAAACTTTTTTCATAAAAAATTAATAAAAACAGTTACATAGTATGCCTGTTTGATGACTATGTGTTCTAGTACTAAATTTACATCGGATATTGTACGGTGATAAAACGCAAAAAGTCAAAGTGACGTGGATCGCCTTGTAACGGCGACGTGACAACAGTACCTGTTATTAACACCCGTCACTGTAACTGACAGAGTAGGATGGGGAAGGCAACACACGGAGTCTATAGCTGGAAACTGTCATTTGTCGACATCGCCAAATTCGTGCAATACTTGCACCTTGTCAGTTAAAATACTGAATATATTATATTTCCATGTCAACTCACTGATATTACTCAGTGGACTTTATTCTTGGACTAAAGGGATTTATGACCTTATAAATCAGTTTGTGGAATAGTTAGTCGTATAGTGGTTTAAATAGATATTCAAATTAACAAAGAAACACTATGTTATTTTTATTTTTTTTAAGCTTACAGTATTAGTAATACATATATTCTTCGCCCGTAAATGTTAAAAAGTTGGTCGAAACTGGCTGGTGTTACTAAATAACCCTATTCATATAACATAAAACATTTTTTATAACGATCGTAATATAAAATTTCGTATAAAATGTGAAATACTTTGATAATTTGTGTTATATTGATAATGTTTCAGTTTATAAATTTCATGTCAATGCAGCACTATTACCTGCTATAGGAAGTGTATTTTAGTATTTTGCAGAAAAAATTAAAGAAATCCCTTCAAAATTTTTGAACAAATTTAAAGAACCATATTTTTAAAACAATAACTATTAATAAATACAATACAATAAATAAATATTATTATCTGATCTTGGTAGACGATGTACCAGGTTATTACTAAATTTACAAGGTCGAAGTAACAATTATGAACTTTGCAGTTGAAATAATGCTTATCGGTAAAAACTTATCGTTGTGGATATTTAACTGTTGCAATAACATTGTAACTTTATCTCATAGTGTGTAACGAGGTATGTTAATATAACTGTAGCAGGGAAGAAGCACATATATTCCATATATTTCAATTTTGCTAACGGAAAAATGCCACAAACAACGCAAAATAATAAAATATTTGAATTTTTAATTTAGCTCCAATTTCCCCTCCTTTGTTGCAGCGTCAGGTATCTGACGCTGTCTTAGCCTTGAGGCCTAGAATCCGGAGACATATTCCTCTTGTTATATCCACACAACTGGGCGCCTGATGAGACATCGAGACTTCCACTATACCTGTATTCAACTATTTTATTGTATCTTGTAGTATGGGTATCTCTGATGTCGAAACGATGTAAAGCTTCGATATCAGCTATTTCGAAGCCGACTTTTATTTAGATCTCTTCAGACGAACATGTCTCCAGATTCCAGGAGTCAAGTCTGAGACAGCGTCAGATACCTGACGCTGCAATAAAAGGAATGCGAACTTGAGCTAAATTCAACATTATAATTAACTCAACCCTTCCTGCTAAAGCTAAGTTATGAATCAATATTCAGAAAAATTTTAACAAATTTAGTGAAATGTATGATATACACTTATTTAGTACGAATGCGTTTAATTATTTTTTTACTATCGGAAACCTCAGTGTATCGGGTTCAGACAATGCTAGTTATTTGTATATGTTATGTTCAAGATGTAAATCTCATAAGTAAACTGCATTCAGTAAAACTGAATCTTTAACTGGTATAATAATATGAGATATATAACAGAGAGTACGAATTTTTATTTAGGCATCTTGTGTGAATAACGGGTTTAGACAATGTTAGTTATTTGTATAAGGTATGTTCAAGATGTAAATCTCATAAGTAAACTGCATTCAGTAAAACTGAACCTTTAATTAGTATAATAATATGAGATATATAACAGAGAGTACGAATCTTTATTTAGGCATCTTGTGTGAATAACGGGTTTAGACAATGTTAGTTATTTGTATAAGGTATGTTCAAGATGTAAATCTCATAAGTAAACTGCATTCAGTAAAACTGAATCTTTAACTGGTATAATAATAAGAGATATATAACAGAGAGTACGTATCTTTATTTAGGCATCTTGTGTGAATATAGTATCCGCACATACATTTACATACCTTTTTACGCCTTATATATCTGTAAACAATATTAGAAAATCCCTTTTACACCTCCGTTGTTCCATTCACATATGATACACCATTAACGTAACGAAGGTAATAATAGCAACAATACACGTCATCCAGACTACGCAGTAATGCCACTATGACACACAGTCCTGAGGCCAAGGTGACTTCCTCTGTCGTCATTACTGCCAACATGCGGCCATTAGAGCAGTCGTTAGTGTTCTGGGTCGTGTCACAATCTGTGCTGACAAAACACGCGACATCTCCTCTTTGTTACACGAGCAGACGTCTACTTATAAACAGCGAAGACTCGCTTTCACATTACTGCTTCTCTGTATTTCATATGGTACAATATGAAATATTGTAAAAACGAGTTTAGAAATGTTTTAATACATACAGTGTTATGATAGGTTGAACTACATTTTGTCTGTTCAAGAGTTTTGGTTCTTGATGACTAAAAGAATTACAGCTCCTCAGATTTTTCTTAGATTTTTTTAACGTAATTCAAACTGTTGGTGTTCTTTAGTGTATCCTTAAGTGATCCTATATTTATATTTCATACCCAATAATTTGTGTTGCATACGGGAAATAACCATGACAATTTTTCAGGGAAATTGAAAGTTCATTTATGACGTATGGTAACAGGCTTAGCCGAAATAAATATCGAAATAATACAAACCAAACAATTGTTCGGTTTTAATACAGCTGCCTTTAATGTAGTACGTCTAATATAGATGTTTTTTACGCTTAAGCTGTCATATAGTTCATTTAATTTAGTTTAAATTAAAGTTTCAGATGAATAAGATTAATTAGTTAGTCGAGAATTAGTAACACAGTGCTGTATGTAAAGTAATTTACTGAACTAAAGAACGCTGTTTGACCTACAAACATCTGTCTCAGTCAGCGGTAGGCATCCCCCAGAGTTACAAATGTAAGCTTCACAACAGAGTCGGTGTGGTGACTAAACACAGATAACGTTTGATTAACTGCTGATGACTTTGTATTTTATTTTGTTCATTTCAACATTTTTCATCGCTTCACTTGGTTAATAAAATTTAATTTATTTTTCAGTATTGTGTACCTTTATATTGCCGAATACCGATATCGTGAAATAAGATAAACAATATTTTGTAATTTTGTGAAACGATGAATGAATGATTGAATTAAAACGTCAAATTAACCTTAACGTGAAAGTACAACAATAAGATTCAAAATGAACTTAATGGGGAGTAGGGGTTTAAATTAATATTCTTAGTTACTACTCTGTGCGATGAACTATCCTTACCCCACCTTCGACTAACCGAACTGCTATATCATATTGATTGAAGAAAAGACTAAATAAATAGGATAATAATGGGGCTTTTACAGTCATAAATCTTAATTATCTTAATTTTTACATTATCTTGTTTAATTTCGAGTACTGTAAACACGTTTGCCTTGTTAGTTTGGTATTAGACACTGCACTATGCAGATTAACTGCAATACCAGACTAATGATCCTGATAACTCAGAGAATGTATTTATAGAAATACAGGAATCTGCATTAGTGTGACTATTTCTACTGTTATTGGCTGAGTGTCAGTGAAGCCTGTCACTCGATGAGCTGGAAAATGTATCTGTCTCTATGTCTGTCTGTTTGTCCGTACATCTCGAAAACGAACTGACTGAAATTTTGCATGAAGCTACATTTTTGAAGCATGAAGAAAAATATTAATTTATCTGTTTAATTCTGTAGCGCATTCAATAATACCGTAAGCGAAACATTTTTTTTTAAACACTAATGAAAAAACACAAATTTATAAGCAAACTTCTCACATATGGTCTATGTGATACGTAGGTCTTATAATTAATGCTAAATTATCTAAAACAGTGGGGTCAATGCAAGAAATATGATGTATTATAAGTCAAGAATATAATAATTTTTAAACTAACTGATTTCAACACAATTAGACTTAGTAATGTTTGTACGTGATGGACATCTTCAGTGATACTGGTAGACAAACTTTTTTTAAATATTTTCGCCTTAAGACTGGTGATGAATAAAATGTAGTGCATACTTCTAATAATTCATCATGTTGAAAGTTGATAGATGAATATTGAAAAGTGTATATAATTACGTAATGACAAGTAAAAATATGTTTTTAAATTCCTCATTATTTATAAAATTTGAGACGTAATTTACAATAAGAGAAATTTGTTGGATAAGCTTTAGTAAAATATACTTATAACTTGAGTGGCTGAAATAAAATTATTTACTGTCTCTCTGTATACCTGTTCTTCTGTTTGCGTGCAGGATATTCAAGAATGAACTAACATCTATACTTGAACGTTTGCATGAAACTTCATTTGTACATAAGTAACATCGAGATCGGTGATGGTGAATGCCACTCATGTATTTTGAATGAGCATTAACAATTATTTTTATATTTATCTTATAGGTAAACATGATGGAAACGATAAAACCGTATACATACCGGTTGCATACTGAATACATTTGTATGCTGAGTGCAATCATATAACAATTTAACATACACTATGGATACACATATAGTTTAATTAAATTGTCTATAAAATAGAACATTTACATGCAACCTCAGCAATGCCTGTTAAGCATCTTTGGTTTACAAAGTACGTATTATAAAGAATTTAAATGCAATAATATAATTTTACCACCAACATAAAAGTGACCCAATTCACTAAACCTCACTACAAACCGTAAGAAACAGTTACGATTTTAGAAATCCTTTATGAGGATTCATGCAAAATAAAGCCAAAACAGAATCTACTTTGGTAGAATTCAGATACAAAAAGATAACTTATATTAAATTAAAATACACTAGTGGAAGTTTTTGTCTCACTGACCATGTGAAGCTATATCTGAATATTACGGGATATTGTATTTTATTACACACAACAAAGAATATTTAAACACAATGTTATGACAGAAAAAGAGAACAGAGCTGTAACATTTTAGTTGTAATAACACATTTCTGCAAAGTGAGAACTGCACTCTATTCCCACAGGGTGTAACGCGCCACTCATACCTCAGTTAAATTCCTCAAAAAATCATTCTTTACACCATATGATTGTACTAAAGTAGGACAAAACAACAGCATAATGCTTTTAAATATTTTATTAACTTGTATAACACTTAGATGATGATTCTTAAGGTCCCTTAATAGTTAAATAAAGTTAAACTAGTTTTCAATTTATCTTACTGTAATTTTATCTTGCTGTGTTAAAAAACCTAAAATAAAAGCCTTAACAGGTTTTTTATTGTTGCATAATTATAAAATATAATAACTATGAATAACTTATAAAACTCCAAATGTTACCAAAACTATTTTAGAACCTTACATTGTACAAAATAATTAAGAAATTTTAGTTACCAAATAACGAAATGTAAATAATTAAAAAATGTTTATAACTAAAAACATTTTGTATTTAATGACCATATAGTTTGAATTAAACACAATTAAAGTTATTAAAATAAAATATTTTATTCAAACCTTGGCTTTACCTCAAGGGGTTTTAAGTTTTTAGGCAAAAATGACAGTTTCAATACCTTTATTCCAATTTGCTTTTAAACAGTTTGATCAAAACAACTAACACTCTATAAACAATGTCGAACTTTTATCACCCCCTCTAATATGAAGTCCACTAGCCCATTTTCAATGTCTGTACATAAGGATACAAGGCAATTTACCTTATCTTCGTGTTTTTATACGTTTAGTTTTTTAGGAATTTGACCGTCAACCTTTGTCAGTTGATAAGGTGTGAAATTTTCAGGTAATCAATACCAATCATACAGATTGTTTCCTTTTTATTTATATCAACCTAGTGTACTAATTATGAAACAGCCAATTCAGTACAGAAAAATCAAATGAGAGCAAGGAAGCATTATCTATGATGTTTGTAACTCCATGTTAGGTGATTATCTAACATGTTTGGTACTCAGCGTCTGAAACTTACTCGGCGTAAAATTACAGAAGTTTTGTTTTAAATCGAATGTTGAATTTAGCTCCAGTTCATCTTCATCTTACGACCAGCATCTGAAATCTGATGCTGTGGCATACTCGCTTACTTGACTCCTGACATATGGAGTAATGTTCGCCTAAAGAGAAAAAAACAATAGTCGACGACAAAGAAGGAAGAAGCTCTAACGGACTTTTTTCATCTTGACGACATCAGTGACACCAAAGTTGTAGTGCATATTAGGTGATTTATTGCCTCAAAAAAGGGGAGGCACTCCACTGTGTTTCTTCGTTTATTCTGTCTCTAACTCTTGGCAACTCTTTAGACGCAAGGTCAACAAAAAATTGAATTGAATCGTTTCAGGAGAAATGATATGATTAGCTATTATCTCCTAGGTAATATCGCCGAGTGACTATTGAAAAAAACCCCAGTTTTATTCTCTAATACAAAATGCATCTAAACATGTTCAAAATTAAAGAATTACACACTTATAGCACAACGTGGGGACACACAAAATCAGCTGCTACAGCTGACTAAAAATAGTACACTAATAAGAAGAAACAGTATTGCCAACTTATTAGATGTTATTGGGCCTATATGGGTGTTTATTTATTATGCGCATCAAATTATGTTTCCTCCTCCATCCATTTTCCAAAACAAACTCGAAACGAAGAATCTAGTGTAGCCACACTTACAACAAAACTAAAATGTATAGATTTTAAACACTATAATGTTGTATGCGTATATGTAATCAATCGAAAGCACACTACAGGTATGTAAAGTCTTGTTTAGAGTTTAAATACATCCAAGTATGGGGCTCATGTCCACGGGCTTTCAATGTTCCAATGTTAGTTTTACGAGAGTATATTTGCTTAGTTATCAGTTGTTTACTATAATATACATGCTCAGGTAGTATTCTCTATCTACTAAGCAACTTATTACCCATTAATTGGTTATAAAATATGCATTAAAAATATTACTGCGTTTGCAATAGTAAAAATTTTATTGTCGATGTCAGTGTAAACGTTACCAGTAGATATCGATAAATGGTACAAACCCATCACCGATTGTCAATGTTATGGCCTCAAGCATCTAAAGTTTTATAGTCTTCTCTACGTTGGTTGATCGATCATCCAGATGAACTTTGAGCAGTGAAAACGTTTTGTTACAAATAAATTAACTTATTACAAAATTTACATCATAAATGGAGGAAGAATAAATACTAATTTTACAAATTATTACGAACTGCGATAAATCTAGAAGATAGCATGAGTACTTTAATAATGGACTTAATTTTCTCTTAATGTTGTACAATTCACAAGTAATAGTTTTCAGGCTTAAATACTATAAATTATTTATATATTGACACACTTAAATGTACTACACCATGTTGTTGTCTCAAATGCTGTCTTTTAGAAGCCCAGGACAACTCGTTTCTTGCGTCAAGCCTGGTTTGGGTAACGAACCGTGCCACGTCGCGCTTTGTTAATCTTCCCAAGAACAGTCTTCCGATTTCACTTTCTGTACATTTTACATCGTCCAGTATTTTGCGTACTTCATTAAGAGTAATATAATTTAACATCTAAGAGATATTTTACTAATACATAACTCATATTGTATTATATTTTTCATCATATGACTTAGTTTCGAATTATTTTGATTTAAAGTATTAAAATTATAAAGATAAATTCATCTTGTAACAAATATGAAAAATTCTAATACGTGCTAATTACGCAAAAACTATTTGGAAATTATTTTAATAAACTATTTATTGTTATAGGTAACTAATAACTGCTTATTGAAAATGTATTCTCTACACAAAATATACTCTTACAGTTAATGATTATGGTTCATGTATGGTTCGACAAACATTTGAATACTACATAAACATACCTAATTCAGTACGATGTGATTTTAACGGCACTTCGGTACTAGAAATAATAATCCTTCAGCCTTACTATGTGAGGTTGGCTATAATAGTTACAAAGTTATTTCATCTTTTAAACTCAACAAAACATAATATAATAAAGTACTGCGACGGAAGATTTGGCTATTGGAAATGAAGGTAGCGATCACTCAGGTCTGATACACTAGAGGCAAAGAGAACTGGTAGAAGTTCTGAGAAAACTTTGCGTTAATTGTAACAATCATAAATACAACCAGAAATCGAGATACATAAAAATAGATTAAGTATGGAAATATTATCTATAATCCTGAGTTATTGAAGAGTAATACTTCGTTATAAATAATTTAGTGGGTTTGATATAAAGAATTTAAATTTATAAAATTGTCTTGCATTTGGCAACTAAATATTTTTCGTTGCATATCAGGGAATTGACTCTGTGTTACATAAACTTTGAGTACAATAACCCCACGTGAGTTAGCTGACATTTTAAAATTACTAAATGATTATTTAATTGTGCGTAAAATATACATATCTGTAAGAATTTTTTAAGTGTCACCAGTAAAATGTGAAAATTTGCCTATATAATAAATATTAAATCACAATTTGAGTTAACTGTATGACGGAAGCATAGAATTAAGTCCGATTGTTTAAATGAATATTTCATACTAATACTCAAATAAGATACTGCAAAAAATCATTTGATTTTGACGTGACAACGTCTTAAATTAGGTTGCGGCTCGGAGTCACTCATGAAAAAGTGTAACGCCCGGTAACGTTACGATGCCCGTCCAGTGGGTCCGCCGCACGGGATCCGCACGGGATAAAGCAGATAACTGTGGGTCCGCCGCACGGGATAAAGCAGATAACTATGTTTATTCGTGAAAATATGGAGTGCTTAGATTCGTCATTTACAACAACTACAACAATAAAGGTAAATAATTGTACACTGATATTTCATTATCGTAAACTATGATTGATTGATTAATTGTTAGATTGACACAAAAGTTGAGAAACTGAGTTTATAGGTTATGTCATACTATTGACAAATGTTGATAGTGTTAAGTAAATTATTAGTTTAAATCACTCTGCAATCAATCGTAATTCAGTCGATTGAGAAGAAAACAGCGCGTATTGCTAGTCAAACACGCGCGGAGTTAGAATTTAACTGTGTTTAGCAAGAATTTCAAATTCCAATTTTAGTAAATGTTTTATTCAACTTTATCATTTACAATAACAAAATTTAATTAATTTCAAATTATGTACAATGTTTTAGTAAACAAAATATATTTCTATAGCTAAAAAATGTGCAATTCTTATTTTCATTCAATTCCTTGTTCCTATTGTGCAATTTAATAATATTCATATCAATAAATATTCTACCGAGAAAAAGACGTTGTCACGTAAAATCTTCGCCCGTAAAACCGACTTAACAGGCAACCATATTTTTTTTTACCTAACTATGCATGACTATTTAATCTTTTTCAATGTATTGCAAAGATCAAACGATACTCATTATTTTCAAATAATTGTGGCTCACTTATTATTCGATTGAAATTAGTAGAAAAGTGATGAGATAAATATTACAGATCTGACAAATATACGCATACTAAATGTGTCGATGTTCTATTGCCACATTCTGTATACTGCACTGTAAACAGTTTATAACTTCCCCCCAATACGTAAAAGTTCGATTATACTGGTATTTATTTAAAGTAGAAGCTTACGTTGAAATAGAAACAGCTGAAGATAAAAAGTTTTATAGTATGTATATGAGTTACATAATATAGGATAACATTTGTTATTAATACACACATTAATTTAGTTAAAAACAGCCTAAAATATAATATAAAAATCTGGTAGTGCCTGTATGTTTGTTCGTGTGTGTTACGCAATAATGTAATACAAATAACTGAGGCTTTTACTGAAATTATACATGGACATTGTTAGGGTCCGTGTTTAACATATAGGCTTATTCCTATTTCGAAAATATCTCAGAGCTACACCGCACTGGTCTGTAAATTTGAATTACAACTCAAATATATTATTTATTGAAAGAGCCAGTTATATGTAACCGTTCTGTGTGGACGTTTTTAATTATATCACAACCGTGTTTAATTATATTAAAATATAAATAGATTAAAATTAATTGTTTAAAAAGAAAAGCGTAATCTTTAAAGAAACAAAATGTCTTCTTAAATTATATTTCGTATATCTCTGTTGAGCACAGAGTTCTTCTAGATTGGTGAATTATACTTTTATATGTACCTTTTGGCAGATATTAAATATGCAGTGCTTGTTTAGTAAAGTAATACAGGTATCAAAAGGAAAGTGGCTATCTAACTTTTACTATAAATTTAAAGGCTTTTATAAACCCCATTTTAGTTGTCTCTTGACAGAAACAGGCGTCTCAGAGCTGTGCATAATTTTATTAATTGGGGAAACAAGAATAAATCAATCAACTATTTCCCAAAAATACTAATATCGAAGTAAATGTTTATGGTTACAAAACAAAAAGTGTTATAAATGTGCAAAGCATAACATAATAACCACTACCAATTTCGCTTAACATGTCGTCACATGTTAACCATGAACACTGACGTATTTACTTGCAATGTTCTTAGTCTTGTTTCTAAACCACATTGATTCTCATTACTTATTACATCGTGCGTTCATTAACTGAAAAGCTAAGAAATTCAACTTTAAGACTCGTGTAAAGTGGCCAATAATGTTTCAAATATTAATGGCATCGCAGGATCTATTAAATAAAATATCAAGGGGTGAAGAAAGAAATTCGAGTTATTTCTCGAGTATATAAAAACTATCCAATTAGTAGGAGACTTCAGAAAAAAAACTATTTAAACTTAATCTAAATTTTATGAGGAGATTTGAATATTTTCCAGTGACTACTGGTTATTTATTAAGTGTTTGAAATGGCATATAAAAAGAATGTGCTCATGGTGTCTTTATATTACAACACAAAATTAGGGGCGATGCCATGGGTAACTGTTAGTGTTAAATAAAATGTAGAATGTGTAATTTTTTACAGTTATACTAATTTAAATAAATTACCTTCCATAAATGGTTTATCACAACTTTATTGTTACCGCTTTACCTTAAAGTAAGCAATGATTGTCGAACTTTATAATCGGTGATATGTACAAACACAATCACGCAATGTATTATTTTACACGAGTAAATATTTTTTGAAAAACTTGTTATATGTTATTAAAGAACCTTGAAAATATAAAAGTTTACAAATATTTCACATTGTATTTTTTTAGTTATTAAAGTTTGAAAAGTATTGACGTCTGCTATGTAAAAATTTCTAAAGTTTGTTTACTTGAATTTTGACTAGTAGAAATTACTAAAATAACCAAGCTATGTTTTTAAAACAATAATTGTGTTGTAAAGAACATTAAATTGCTGGCAGACAAATAAACATATATTAAACAAACATATGAGAGATTTTATACGTATTTGTTTTAATAATTATTTCAAACAATTTCATAAGATATATTTGGTTAAAAAAATATTTTAGATAACTTTCTCATCTAAAATTCTTAATAAATTCGTAACTAATATTAATATTGTAGGAAAATAATATCGCGCTCATTCCAAAAAAGTTGTAAATAAAGGGTTAAATAATCTAAATACTCTTTATCATACTCAACAAAGTTACTCATAAATATAAGCAAATAATATTTTTTAGTAATTGGGTGTTTTTTAAGTTTTAGAGTATTTATAGGCCTGACACGTGATGGATATAATACATTAAAATTTCGTTTAGCATTTTTTATCATTCCCATTTTAATTTAATAATTTAAAATAATTTAGTTTAATTTAAACTAAATTTAATTAGTTTCATTAAGTAAAATTACCTGATTCTTAAAAATAAAGGAGGCATTTAGTTTTTAAAACCATTTTTCTACGATTACATTATATACTTAATACGATATACCAAATCTCGTACATAATTTTGTAAATCTACGTCTAAGAATTGTTTACTTTTATTTTATAATTTACCCCTGTGTACGAAATAAATGTCCCATAGAAGATCTAAAAAGGCGTATAAATCTTTGTACATGAAATAAAGGTACGGTAAGGTAAGCGTTTGACCCATTCGTTGCATAACGTTGAACTGACTTAAAGACAGGATATGTATGTGCTGCAGTAAACGTGTCAAATATAAAGATGTCTCAAGGGTCCTATTTATATTTCAGTACTTCTTGTTTTATAAAGAAAATACTTAATGGGACTCACGAAGTTCTCCACTCCCCCTACCTTGGCCTAGCTTGGCAGATGACAACATTGGTTTTCTTCACTTGAGAAGGGTGGGTTTCTCCTCTTTGCACGCTCAATACCTTTATCTTCTGGATAATATACAGTTCTTGAATGAATGAAAATCATGAGAGTGAGAGAGAGAGTAATATATTCTACATCGTGGATGAAATCATATATATTATTATAAACTTATAAAATTTATTGAAATTATTGTCATTTCGGCAAATTTTCACTTTTTACACCCTAAAATAATGTTTGTGCCAATTCATTATTCCATAAAATATATCAGATTTTGGGTAATAATTAAGGATGTATACATATGAATTTACAATCTGTACGAAATCTGTTCAATATTAAAAAGTGTAGGAGTATGATACAATGAGTCTTGTTTTTAGGTTTCGCCGATATTTTGTTATAAGAGTTTTACTGCGTTATGTTCAGTCATCGAGTCCTTTATATGCCATTTTATAGCATTATTATTACTCAATTTAACTAATTTCGTTGTTACTTACGAATATACTGCCTTATCAGTATGAAAAATAAATCTAAGCTTTAAATGGAAAAGACGTCATAGTCCTTCTCTACAAACGTTCCTAACCATGACTACCACCCACAACCAACTTGGAACATACCAAATGGGAAATGCCCAGTCAAAGTAGGCTATGGGTATTAGACCCTTCTGTTCAGGTTAGGGAACGAACCCCACCAACTCCAACAGTAATCTCCCGTAGTAGACTAGACCTATGTAATTACTCTTCCACACTAGAATCTCGAAATTTGCGGTTAGTGGTGTCTCGCTCCTCGACATACATAAGGTAACCCAGTTTTAAGTGGCACATCGGTTTTTGCTGTGCCCAGTAGTAGTTTTAACTGGAAGGTATAAACCAGGAAGAAGTGATCCGTGCCGGGTAAAACGGTCAAATTTGTTAGATGTTTCTTTTGTTTTTTCAGAACTGAGAAAAATACATAATTAAATAATAGCAATTGGTATAGAATTCCTTATGTTTCTGGCCTCAGTAGATCCAAATTTGGGATTCACACAATGAGATTGCATATTAGAAACAAATCCCTCAAAATGTGTACCTGTTGGGTTTTCTTTGCACCTTTCGTTTCGGTTTAACTCTTCGAATGCTAAGTTTTAACACAGTATTACCCCGGTTTATTTACCGCACACAGAGCTGCTCCACAGTCAGCATATATTTTCATCTATTTAACTGCCGCCATAATCTGGTTATTTGTCACTTTATTACGTGGATAATATATTGAGTCTCTCGACCTTCCAAAACGTAAATAAAATAAAACCTAATACTACTTAATGTTTAACTCAAAACAATGCATATGTACGTTTACAATTGAAAAAGTTCATCATTATAAAATATTTCTTATAGAACTGAAGGTAATAAAGTCAACAATGCAATTGAAAAAAATACAAATCAACGTTTTTAAATTCCACGCTTAACTCCACCATATGCTTGTATGACAGTTCCTTAGTTAACTGTCAGACTGTGTATAAATTAAACAGGACTACTGTGGATTTGTTGTAGTTCCGTTAAACACTATTAATAGGCAATAACTTTATCGTATTGTTTTAAGCTGACATCGTGTAGCGAGTTAGCTGAATGGCACGTGAGAGAAGTTTAAACTGAATGCGTATTTTTGTACAGTGACATTATGAACCATACAAAATTAATTAACTCAGGCTAATAGTTGGCTTTGCTTGGTCAGTACTGGCTAAAACTAACTAAAAGCCTCAGGTCCTAATATAAGGCTAACGCAATTAAGTTAGCAATTAGGAACATATCAAGTCACATAAAAGGTGCTGTAGAAGGAATACTTGTTCTCTGTATTTGTGTTATATACATTATTTTTATAATTATATTATGTGTGTGTTAGTTTACGTGCATTTATTTATTCTTCTGTTTAGGACTCAGCGACCTTACCAACAAAACTCTTTGTAGCAATGGTAACTCGGGAAAAGACTAATTTAATTGATCTAAATAGCTGCATGGTTGACTATATTATGAATTATTTATTACGTGTATCCCAGATATTACTCTTAATTTATTAAAATAAGAAGTATTTTAAAATCTCAAATTAACCCACATATTGCGGAAATACCCATTACCACATTGTAGCATTATTAGACAACTAATACGTTGAGCCAACAATACACCAATCAACTCATAACATGTAACAAACTTGGGTTAAGTTTAACCAATTACTCGGGATAAAGCTCTTTTAGTGGAAACCAACCGTTATCCTCTATAATTATTTGATACCTGTCTGCTGCAATTTATTTATTTATTCAAGCAACATCGTTTTATATATAAATATATATATATATATATATATATATATATATATATATATATATATATATATATATATATATGATGTTATTAATTTGATGTTATGTAAAATTAATATTCAATGACATTATTTACTGCTCATATAAATGGTATATTAAAAGTATTGGCAATATTCTCGAGCAATATAAAAGAATGATAATAAGTAATAATAAATTTTTCAGCTTTCCACAGTAAACCATGTAAACCATACGTAATAAACCTTTAACAAACTATAGCTAACAGGTCACTAAGATAAATTATGGACTGATCAATTATATAAAAAGCATTAAAAAGAATAAGAAATATAAATAATAAACATAGAAGAGTATTGTAGACTCTTGGAGCAATTGGAAATTCTTTAAATATTATTAAATATTAATAAAAACACTACTTTTCCAAATTGTTTATTATTTCGGGCGAGGCCTTTCAAAACCAAAGGTTTCATCTTCAGGCAACTACAGGGTAACGAAAATGATCCTGGTTGAGATTTGCGTAGGGGTTGGCGGACGGAATACATCTTCCTTTTATCTTCTTCAATCCTAGTGTATCCAGTATTCCTAAGAGTACCTACAAAGGTTTCAGTCATTGCACGACACGTGATGTTCGGTCTTCCTGGCGTTGAAGGGCTCAGAGGTTGGTTGGTTCTTGTGGTGCCTGGAGCGTTATATTAGCTGAAAAGAATTTTTCTGGAAGTGAAGGGGAATCCATGTATGCTTTTCACGTCCCCCAGAATGATCAATAATTTATCAAAATTATTGACTATAATGAGGAGCGGAGTGAGCGGGGCTGGGAGTACTGAAGTGGGTGTATATCCGTAGAATTGAAAGTAAAAGGCAAATGGGAAGAAGGCTTTCACTGCAGCTCTTGCCCCTGTTATCGTCAGAAGGTCTCCTATGGTTGCCAGATAAGGAGAGACTGTGGCTGCATCGTGACTGAAAATATATTGGATGATTTCAGTATGATTGGGAATGTGAGATAGAGATCTAGCGCATGCCTTCTTCCATTTATCGGAAAAATTCGGATTCTTACGAGATTGATTCAGCATTATCAGCTGAGTAAGGGGGCCTACAGACTGAGCCATTGCTGACCTCTTCACTGGGTGGGTACGTGATCCCTTCACAGTGGATGTGGTGAGTCGGATTGAGTCCAAATTGTTTGCAAATCTGCACACAATTGGTTTCCCTGAGTGTTCTTGCCTATTGGAAACTTCCCTACTCCAGTTCTGACCTCATCCATCCTGTGCTTAAAGCAGGACATGAAAGTTAGAAAAGGGCCCGCTGCACCAATCCATGGAGGTGGAAATGGAGGCTGGTTGTAGTTCAGTCCATAATAAACCAGGAAGATCTCCCTAACTGCCTTGTGAGCTACTTCCTTCTCAACTGTTCTAGCTGCATCCCCTACATGTATTTGGTAGTTGACCACTTTATCGTTGATCCGGCCAGTCGCAGCAGGATTCGCAGTCTGCCTGAGTATCTGGTGAATGGTGTTCAAAACACTAGTTACCTGCATGGACAAGGAAAGATTGTATATCTCCGCCCTCAGTCAGACCAAATAGAGCGCACAGTCGAGTGTGAGCATGGATGATTGCCGTCACCACTGCGATCTTCTGGGCCTTATTGGGCTGGTACTGATTCCTACGTGTTTCAGGGACGGCCACACCAGGGTTTTCTATGTTGACCAGGATCCTTCCAGGCCGCTCCTCCACTTGGACTTCCATGGCTCCTCCTGCGGGGTTGGGATCTGCCATTCTAAGGGATGAATGAATGGGGAAAAACTAACACAGTAAAACCTTGTTACGACTTTTACTTCCTCTAAATGATCAAGTTTGGTCATCTTTCCGGCAACATCGGCGACCGCACGAGGCGATCGCCGCGCACCAGTCCGAAGACCTCACTAAATCATTCAATCGGTAGTAGCGACGGGCGGTGTGTACAAAGGGCAGGGACGTAATCAACGCGAGCTTATGACTCGCGCTTACTGGGAATTCCTCGTTCATGGGGAACAATTGCAAGCCCCAATCCCTAGCACGAAGGGAGGTTCAACGGGTTACCCGGGCCTTTCGGCCAGGGAAGACACGCTGATTCCTTCAGTGTAGCGCGCGTGCGGCCCAGGACATCTAAGGGCATCACAGACCTGTTATTGCTCAGTCTCGTGCGGCTAGAAGCCGCATGTTGCTGAAGATGAAACCTTTGGTTTTGAAAGGCCTCGCCCGAAATAATAAACAATTTGGAAAAGTAGTGTTTTTATTAATATTTAATAATATTTATAGAAGAGTATTACAGCAACAAACATAAAAAACATGCAACAACTTTACAATAGTTATTAGTCAGATAAGTATCTCATAATTTACTATGAACCATAAACAGACATAACAATTTTAAGATCCAATCAACATGACGCTATATCAAAAGCATAACACATAATACATTTTAAACTATCATTCCACCCAAATCAACAATATTTATCCGGTAAGATTGCACAATAACAAAGCATAACATGCAAGTATAACAATAATCAACTAAAAAGCCATCATGCAACAATCCATCATCCAAGTTCAATTTGCAAAACAAAAACTTTGTAAAGGAAAACGTTTGGACAATCTCGAATTTTTGAGATTGAATGCAAAATTTGAAGTATATAGCTCATTTTATTGTCAGGCTACATGTTAAAATATCATATTACAGTACAGAAAAGAAATGAAAAATCGCCTCGAAATACAAGCTTCGCTAACCATAGACCATTAAAACTAAAGATGTGGGAATATGTTGTTAATTATATATCCTATAACAATTAACAAATATCTTGACACATATTTCAACGCAAATCACGTCAATCTAATGAACATATTAACTGCAACACAACTGGTTCAAAAAAAGAAACTTATACAAAAATCCTCTTTATTAACACAACTAACATTAACATATTATTACAGTCCGTTATCATAAAATTTATTTGGTAAAGGATACTCGTAACTTTAGGTAACAATTACATGAAAGACCTTTTTACAGCTAAGGATAGGTAAACTTTTACATTACTTATCTAAGTCGATAGTATATACAATCGATTAACCATAAATAACAATTTTAGATAGCTCCATGTTATAGCAATGTTTGAAAAAATGCAGTATATATATATATGTCTTAAGGTTTTCATTTCGTGAAAAATATTCAGCTATTTAAAATGGATTTCATTTACGACATCAACGTGATAAATTACATTCATCCACAGGTTATAATTTTAATACTGAAATATGCTTTTTGACACTTTCATATTTTCCATTCGATTGTGTTTGTGTATATGAAGTTCATGTATATTTTTATACTTTACTGACATGTTCCAAATACTGGTATTTATTGCATGTAAATGCATTCAATATTGACGTATTTTTATCGTACGACCGATGTAAATAAAACTAAATAATTCTATACTAATATGGCAACTTCCCGAGAATACAACAGAAAATCTTCAAAACACCCATAATGAGGTGCCCAGTAACCTATTTTTATTAACTAAGCCAGGATCTTCAAAATATTAAAATGAAAAATAATATACGACAGCTTTTGAAAATCTTAGATCACAACTTTATATTTTGACCGAGAATATTTGTTGGGAAATATGTTTTATATTATTTCTCGAAGACGAACGAATGCGTTAAATATTATTAAACTATATAATGATTATAATTATATGAATAATTATTAATAATTAAATAAAACAAATTAATATAAAGAATGATATTAATGAAAGCTGAACCTTCCTTATTTCTATTCTGAGTCTTTAATGTTCAAAAACCCATTTCCTGAGTTTTATGGCCTATACGGAGAAAACAACCCTAATACTCTAAAGGAATATTTAAAAATATATAATAAACTACCCCTTTAAACTATTTTAAAGTATTTTTATAATTACGTGAGACGATTTTTTCTTTTAACTATTGGAAAACAGGGTGAATATTTTCACAGATATAAATAACCACTTTTTGTCTAGCAATTTGGATCTAATATTCCCCGATATATTTATTGTGTGATATAAATTATAATAAAATTTATTATTTAATACAAAACAGCTCTTCACTAAATTTAAACCAATATGAGCAGTTGATGTACTTAATTTCTAACACTTATTTGATATTAGACACACTAAAATCGCATATAAAGTGAGCACTGCCATTCCCTACAGAAACACCATCAACAATTCCATAGGTCTTTGCATATTATTTACAACCTTTATTTAAAATTAGGTTAAAACGAAGCGAAGGACCAGTTAATCGATATATGGAATAATAAATACAGTTTTTAAATTGTACATTTAATAATGTTGTGATTTGTAGTGTTCTATTGATAACATCGTAGTAGTTTACATACGTTTGTTTAAAATGACTAAAAATAATATTATTCTGTGATAATATTATATTTCCAAGCAATATCTGCATACTATTTACAAGCATAACGAAAGGGGTCTGTATTGTTTTCAAATTATTCTAATGATTTGTAAGTCAATTTTTACATATAATAAAATAGCTAGAAATTAATGTGTTATTTAGGTCCAAAACCCGAACACAAATAAAACCTTCACTATATACACAGAAAGTAACTTTATCAAGTAATTTATTAAGTATTCATAAAATTATATTACTAGTTAAATAAAATAACCGATTGTAAACATAATCTAAAATAGTAATTTAAACAGTTTATAAATTGTACCAATTTGTACACGTTCGTCATAGAAAACTATTTACATAACATCATTCATAAACAAGAAAATGATTTAATTTAAAAATACAAATACAACTACAATGCCAACAATTACTTACTCTACCATGTAGTACAAAGGTTTAACATGTATATGTTCTATGCCTATCTGGCTTATGTTCTACCCTGTTTAAAAATGTATATGGGGCTCACTATGTACATAGGGGTGGTGATAATAGTTCACACGAAGGAGGTCAGCTGATGCTATCTGAGGAAGGAGAGAAGAGCTAATACTGTGGAGGAGAGAAGAGCACACGCGAGAAAACTGCTTGCACTTCCTGGCCAACAAATTACAAGTAAGTTCAAACATGGTACATTATAAACATGGCAAATTTAACTATTATTTACTTACACTTATTCACTTACAAAGCCAAATAATAGTGCCTTTTACTCAGATTGATAATTGCATTTAGTAATAATTCACTTCGTTATGGAGTTATGACAAATTCATGTATTTAGTTTTTTATTGAATAGGATTACCGATTAATAATAGTTTAGTTCTAATGATATTATTTAATGTTAGTTATTCAAGTGGATTAAAAATTTTATGTTAAAGTAACGTAACATTTCTGGTTAGAAAATCATATTACTGATAAATATACTACATTGTTATAAGCTAACATTTTCTACTAAATAACGAGTACTACGGTAATCTGTGATTTTGTTTCATAAAAATGTCCTGACAACTTAAAAGTAGTAATTTTACTGGATATGGTAAAACTTGTTTGTAATGAGTGCAAAGTTAGTTGTAATTAAATATTTCATTGTCCAAATTCAAGTTCCTTGAAAGGTATTTATTCGGTTAATCAACTTAGTTATTATAATGTATAACTAAAATAATTTAGAAAACTATTATTATAATATCTAAATAAATATTACATTTTAATTCTGTCACTCCAAGTCAAACGTAACGATAGATGTTTCGATAGTAATTTCGTGGCTTATAAATTAACTAACTATAGTTTTAAAAAATCCAATAATATTATTTTGAAATTTTGCTTCGTTAGTGATCACTTTGCACGGATAATTTATCACGTGAATAATTTACTATAAGCTTTTGATTTTAAAACAACTTACATTTAGTAACCATACAAATCTAAAAATCTATATTTTTAAGTAAACAAATGGAGGTACTTAATTTCTAAGCAATGAAGGTTACAGTAAATGGTAGGCCTGTGTGCCAGATTTAAAATATTTCGTTTCGTAATTTTAAAACTTTACACAATAAATAACGTCCAAAACTAATATACATTCCATTGCCAACATTTGTACCTGAAATGTATTCGATGTATTCAGTGTATTACGGTTTTAATGGTGTATACTAGTTACTTAATAAAATTTTTCAGGAATCACATAAATTTGGAAACACTTGCTTTTAACCAAACAAGGAAATTAACTTTACATTTACCAATATTTGAGATTTAGAAGCAATGTTTAATTTTAAAACTAATTATGAAATGTTTTGGAAGTCGATTAAGTGCTATTCATAAACTATGTCAAGAAATGCTTATGGCTGTGTAAAATCTGTCGTTAGATGTTCAATATTGTTTTACAGTAAGAGTTAATATTGTTAAAAACTTATCACAAAATTTAATTAAAACAATGAATCACCTTGGGCTTGATGATGATTGCCCAAGACAGATGCAAGGCGGGGTTTCTCCTCGTCTAGAGTAATCTCCGCCCTGCTGGAGTACACTTGGAACAGGTCTGCCACACACACGATCGTCAACTTCCCGCCCAGAAACGTGTTCACAGCCAGGTTGAGACCAGCTATGGTGACTGGATCCTGGCCCTCCACAACACTCTGCACTATGTATGATGCATTTACCTGAAATATAAACATAATTTAATTCTGACTAGGAATTACCGAGATCAAAATCTGTCCAGCTTTTTTCTGCCTGGCATGTACCTTTCCGGTGAACGGGTACATATCAATAATCGCCGATTTCATTATATAGGGTACTAAGGTAGATCGATAGGTCTAGTCTACTGCGGGAGATGACCGTTGGAGTTGATGAGCCTCCCTATGTGTTAAATGTTGCTGCTAGACTACACAAATGGATGTGCCACCCCTGCCTGCTATGATTAGAGAGAGTGGTATATAGCTGGCTTCCCCTTCATCCAAAGATACATAGCTAAGATTAAGGCTCAAACTCATTCCTCATGAATCTCGACTTGGAGCTATAAGTACAATTTCTCTGGTTCTTGTCCCTAGAGGACGAAAATAAAATAGTAATTGAAACCTGTAACATGTTTCGGTTGAATATACGTTGACTACACATTGCATCTATAGCGAGGCAGAAGTATCTTAAAAAGTTAGTTGTGTAAGCAATGTTTTGTCGCACAAGACATTGATGATAGTTATGAAACCTTTATAAGCCTAATATTAATGAATAGAAATTCTTGTTCTGCTGATAAATAAAACTATGAAGAACAAATAGACTTTAAATATGAAATACCCCTGAAATAGGTTTAATAAAATAGTGTTTCAGTAGTACTTCAGATGACAAAGCTTCATTATTTGTTCAAATGAGGAAAAATAAACCGACTTAACATAGATTTCGGTCTTAAAATACATTCGATTCGAGCCATTTTCTTGACATCACAGTGCATGTCAACTAACTCTTGGCTTCAAGCACAAAATCGATGCTGTGTGAGACAGAACGCTTTCTCGTGTTGTGTTGTTTCTGCACAACTTGTATAAGTAAATGTGGTTGACTATAAAGATAAAAAGAAGGAAAACCAACTGTTTGTGTTATATTTCTTTTATCGAAGCAATTATAAAAGATTAGTACTACATTTATTATGATTTTATTCAGAATGTCTGCTTAAATATTTTTATGGGCAATTAAACCCAATTTCAAATCAATGAAAAAAATCAAAGGTCAATACTTCCTTTAAAATAAGTAAATTAATTTATAAAAACAATCAAGGAATATAAAATGGCTATTGTACGTTTTAAATGTTAAAGAACAGACATTAGAGTACATTACAGATTAATCGGGTCGTTAAAGGTTGTGGAACTAGGTTTATGACACCTCATTGGAGTAATGGGTTTTGTGTAATGTTACATTTCTGTGGTTCAGAACGTAATTGTTTATTACTCATTGCTTTCGTTTCCTGGTTATTTTAACTGTAATACTTTGAATCTTTGATTTTACTCGTAGCTATGCCTAACATTTTTGTTTTGTTTTAATATATGAAAATATCCATAAGGAAATTAACCACTGTGGCAACTCTCATAGCCACGTCCAGCTCGGTATGAATCAACCAACTCTAGACTGAAGGACACAGTAACACAAGTATTTAAGCTCTTGATTAACCTTCTTACCAATAAGTATGGGTTTCAATTCAATTACTATACAAATGAATTACTGTTTTTCTCACATACTGTTAGTAGCCTTTATTTAAATCATCGTTCATTTAACACATTTAAAATAAAATCTCTGAAATGTTTGAGACATCTCGATAAAGTAATAAATTTACAATAAACTGTATAATGACATAAACAATATTTTTTTCGTGCAAGTACAGAATATCCTATTAAATTGTTATGCCTATGTAGTCCAAATTACTATTCTTATAAAATCGTATTCTAGGTTCATAAATAGCTCAAAAATCTTACAAACAATGTGATATGTGAGGGGAAAATATGTATCTGTTACTTACTGCACGAAAGTAAAATAAATATTTTTTTCTGTAGATATATTGAGTCTATAAGAGTTAAAAGTTCTTTAGTATTCAAAAAAGAGCATGTCAATTTGACACAAAAGTATTTTTAAAGTGTACTTTCATTGTGGATTTGCTAGATTTCTTAGAGCATATATGTATCTAGGCGACTTTTATTTCAATTACTTTTAATTGAGGTCTAATACCTTGGAGCAGATAGGTAATAGTGCTAATAAACTGTAAATTTGTAATTTATATTCTGCTTTACTTTTCAACATAAGAAAGTAAGACAGTCTTAAATTTTAAAGCAAATCTCCTTTCTCATTATTAAAATGTATTAAATAATTAAAAATATATCGTACTGGTGACACGTTAATCAAGCTTCGATTGAAACAGCTATTTTATGAAAATATTTATTAAATGTATACGAGAGTACTACGATAGGAATCGCAAAATTAAAAAAAAATTTAATAAGAAAGCCTTTAGAAGTTTTATTAGCAGTATTCAAAGTTCAATAATATATTTGTGTAAAGGCGTATGTGGCACAGCTTACTGTAAAGGTTTACATAGTTCTAAATAGATAATGAATGTTTGTCAGGATAATTTTAATCTGTTACGACAAAGTCATTTTCAACACTAATGAATACAACGAATAGAGTGGGTTTATTTAATCCTAACACATCCCTGTATTTAAAAGGAGACTCGTGTTAAAATAAACTCAGTTCCCTTGAGTCTGTAAAATGATACAATGTCAGTAACAAAATAGTTTTCTTTATTTCATTTTACTTATACAAGACCTTTTGAAATGTTCCGTTTTTTAAAGTAGAACGAATGTATTTCCTTACTCCTAAACAAAACGCTTTATAAAATTACAATATACTATCCCAATGTATAAATTTATGTATTTAAACACATATAGATCCCAAAACGTTTAACTTAGCGTGACAATAATTTTACAATGAACATAATTATTATGTAGAAGTGTCAATTTTAATATCGTGTTACAATTTGCAAGTTTCCTGTAGACTGATTTGTGTTATATTTATTAAATTCATATAATAAAATAGTTTACGCTACAACAATTTTCCAAAATTTTATTTAACAGATACGTGTTTTTTTCCTTAGCCATCTTTACTATATATTTGCAAAACCTTTGAAACCAATTTATAAACAACTAATTTAATATTAAAATTTTGAAAATTTAACGAAATTTACATGGTTAGTGACAGTTGCAATTTTAATCAATATTCTCCATTTAATATTTTTATCTTTTTTTTATTGATGTTTCCTTCTTTTCAGATTGATATTTAAAACATATTTATGATCTATTTTTATTTATTTAAACTATCACATGGATGTTCTAAATATTCAAAATATGAACTTTCTAAAGTTTTCAAGTTGCCATCTAATGTATATATAAAAGCCTATTTCAAAAAGATTATCTATACGAGCTAAGAAGCTATCCAGCAATGATATAGACTTTTTAAATAACATTGAAAAATTGAGCAACATTAAAAAATGATTCAGAACATTTAAAAAAATCAAATAAACAAACCAAAACATCCATCAAGTGGCTTCAAATATAAAACATAAACAAATTTTATTACACAATGTTTTCCTGGATTACACAAAATTAACAGGATTATGAAAATTTCCCATAATGTCCTACCTTCATCTACAGATACCCAAACTTGTATGGCTATAACACCTAGAGTAATATTTCGAAAACCTCCAAATTTGAAAAACAAACTTGTCCAACCTAAACTACCTAAATTACACCAACCTGTTAATAATGGATGTGAACTGTGCAACAAACCACGTTACGGTTCTTACAAGATTATGAAAGACTAGTTAATTAAAAAGTAGCGTAACTGGTTTAATAATATATCCCATCATTGGCAAACTAATCTGTGATTCTAATAATGGGATTTATCAAATAATTGTAAATTTTCTAACAATTAGTACAATGGGCAAACATCTAACCAACTTTGAGTCCGAATAATAGGGCAAATTTTTTATATTTTTCATAAAAACAAGAAGAAGCCATTGGCCAAATGTGCTGCTGAGCACATAAAAGACAAAATTGAAGAGTGTTATTATCTTAAATGAACTAATAAGGTCTTCCCTTGTCCTGAGGAAAATTTAAATAAGTAAATATTTAAAAATCTTGAACAAGCCCTTCAGTTACTTATAAAATCTACGTAACCAAAAGCTTTAAATTTAAGATAGAATTAACTTTTCCAAATTTCCCTCTGTGCCATTAATGATATCATAGCTGGGTCTTTGAATGTTTTAGTTGCATATTTATTATTTTGGTTATTTTATTCTTATTTGTTGTGTTTTTTGTTCTTTTGATATTTTTATTTTGCTTCCTGAAGTTGTGGGTATCAAATCCCACGAAATATAGAAGTTTTATATCCTTTTTTTAATAAGTGAAACACTATATGTATATATATATTGAATAGAAAACATTAACTTTAATTACAACTATTTCATATATGTATATTACTTGTTTATTTATCTATTTTAAAGGTTATCCAAGTGTACATTGAAGATGTAACGAAGAAAAATTGTAGGATTGTTTGGTGCTGAAACAAGTGTCTAAAAAACGTTTTAAATGGTTTTCGTTTCCTATTTTTGATATTAATTATAACGATAACCCTATAGTAAGGAGTTAGTAATGTATACTAATATATAGTGGGAACGTCTTCACTATGCTGTATAGAGCAGGTAACGTAGTGAAGGCGTTTAAGTAAAAGCTGTATATCGCTATCGCCATGTTACCTTATGGCCGTTGATGAGCCAGGTGATGTTGGCAGCAGGGCTGGAGGGAGGGGTGGTGCAGTTCCCCCTCAGCGTGTCACCCACCGAGTAGCTCTGTTTCTCCATCATCAAAACCGGCTCTTTCTTTAGAGGATCTGTGAGTCAAACAGAAAGAAAATAAATATCCTTGCTTCATTTAATGAATGATGCTATTCTTTAACACTCAAGAATGGCTAGGCTCTTTCAGGGGTTCAGATAATAAAATTAATCAGATAAATCAAATCGAATTTTCTTTAGCTGAATGTTGCTACTCTTTGTTATTCACAAAACGAATGAATTTCTCAAATTCAAAAACAAGCCAAAATATTTGAAATCATATTGTTGTTTGTTTGAGTAATTGTTACCTTTGAACCCTATTGATATAAATGACCTGACTCAAATAAAGGTAAATATTAAACTACTTACATGTTTTTTTGTAATATAATATAATATCACAAAATCATTATTAAATAATATATTACACACTTTGATTATACATAGCATAACAGAGTTAACGTAAATACTGACAGATAAATAATTACAATATTTTGCAATGAAAAGTGTTGATAAAGATCGAAAGGGTAACATTTTGCGATTTTGAATTAGTTTTCTAATAGCGCGCAACTTTAATATAAACAAATCAACTAAACCTGTTTACAAAAATTATGAATATTTTGTAACTTACTGTTATTTAAACGTGTTAGTTGCAAATCTTAAGAGATTTTTTCAGGGTATATTACAGTGCAAGTGCAAATGTATTTTAAAATCGACTATCAAAGTTTCAAAACATGCATTGCTAATATAGACAAGTTAATCGCATAAAACGCTAGGGATGTAAAAAAAACACACAAAATATACAGTTGAAGGTAATGGTAGTGAGTGCATAAAAAGTCGTAATGTCATATTAAATGGTAACGATTTAAGCATTTAGTGGCTTGCTTTGAAATTGAAAACAAAAGTAATTAAACACAAAGGGCATTTTCATTCAACGGCAATTCCCACTGTCCCTTTGCGTTAAGAGAAGATATTACAGTAATAACAGTGGTGTTGGTTGCTATAAATAATAGTCGTATACGTCAGATATACCAGTGTGTGTTTAGCTCCCGCCTTGTTTGTTTGGCCTGAATTGTTTGTTCTTTGTAAATATTATACTAGAGAAAGTAGCTATATATATATATATATTATATATATATATATATATATATATAATATTCATTTTGAATATAAGAATTTTTTACAATGATTTCTCACTTCCATTTTTTCACGAGTATCTTTATTTTAAGCCCATAAACTAATATCAAACTTAAAACACTTTTACGATCTTACTTCTAATCAGAGAATAACCAATGATATCTAATTCCAAATGTTTAAGTAATACGCATTCAAACACTTTAAATCTTTTTCAACATTTGTATTGGTTTTTTAATAAAAAGTCCTAATCTTTTTAAAAATGTATCGTTTGAATACTCAAAAAGTATAAATCTTACGATACAAATTTAAATCGTTAGAATGCATATCTAAATTTTCCAGAGGCCATAATAATACGGCCAATAATAAGTACGCAGTTTAAGTCGTACATTAAGACATAAGTACTTTTCACTACAGCCTGTGCGGAGATATTCGCAACCCGTAGCACGCAATTTTATGACTCCAATTATATCAGTCACTGTTTCCAGTTATGAGGGTAAATGGCTCAAAAATAAAAACAATACTTAGCGTATATGTGTGCATAAGGAGTATTTAAATATAAACATCAATTAATGACAAAAAGTGTGAGTTGTAAGGTGACATGATTTGCATGTTTGTTTTAATCTTACCGCCTAATTAATTTTTTAGATCAATACTTACCAGAATGTTACATAAAACTCATATAAATGCATACTACCTTATTCACTCTCTTACTTTACTTTACTTAAAGCCTTAAGTTTGGTTGGAAATGTCTATATATTTTATAATTTAATTATGGTTCTCAATGGGTTTTGTTTGAATAAAATCATGTATATCGAAATAAATTAACCTTCATCTGTAACCAATCGTCATATTGTAACTGTAAAATAAACTAGACTGGTTCAACTATTGTTGTATGTTGGTCATTGAAACTTATACAGGTTAGGGATCTAGGTATCATTAGTTAAAATATGAGTAAATTTAATTTGAATAGCCAGACGTCTTTTTAATTTATTTAAGGATGACTTTTATTATATTGGTCTTATTCAACAGCATATGTGTCTTAGAATGCTGAGGAATATAAAAGAGAATTCATATTTCATGTACACAAGCTGCCTCAGGTACATTAGGACTGTGCAACACGTATGAAAATTTAAAAAGTTTTTCTTCTGCAAAATATAAAACATACTAAAATGTATTCATTTGTGAAAAGCGGAAAATTATTTCTCTTGCAGCCGTTGCGACGCGTGTTTGGCTTTAAATCCAAAAGTGGAAATAAAAGCGTGTTGGCACAAAGGGTGTTTTCTCGCCGCGGGAATTATCCCAGTTTCTCGCTTTGTAAGCGGGAGTTATTACTTTAATAACGCAAGTAACAATGTTAGTCTCTCCTGTATGGTATGCTACACTATCAGGGTGTTACTCTGTCTCAAGTCTGAGTTTAGTAATGATGTGTTACACTGTACTCTGTTGTAACTCAATTACACGTTTAATAAAACCGGTTATGAATAAGCGTGAACCTGCAATGTAGAAAGTATGAACACCCCTAAGTTTACAGGGGAAATATAATTTCCGCTCTGTCAATAAGAAATAAGGAATGGGCATGCTGCGTTCACTTTTGGAAAGTTTCAGAGTTAAAGAAGATTAATTCCTCGTTTTGTTCTGTTAAAACATATCTCTCTATATCTATTCGTTTTGTATATAACCCGAAAGAACTACTTATCGATATAAAAAAATAAAATGCCAACAAAAGCTTTACTTTGCGAGTTATACAACATTATTAATATTTCAAGTTTTAATTTGCAGATTTTATTACTAAAAGGATTTTTATACGTGATTATTAAAATAGGTACAAACGTTTATTTCATTCGATACTTTTGGAACCTTTTAAGAGCTTATTTTAATTTACGTATATTTATTTAAATTATTAAAACGACTTGCAGTCAATCCCCACCTCATATCATAACCCTTGATAGATCTGTTATGTATACATATATAATTAAAAAATGCAATAACTGAAAACCTAAAAAACTAATAGCCTACTGAAAGTATTACATAGAGAACAGAAAAATTATGAAATCGAGCGGTCACGATTTACTAAAGAGTATGTAAATGGATTTATACTAAAAAACCAAGTAAATTTTACAAAGAAACAACTGTATATTGATGTTTAAAATTGCAGAATGAGTACAAGAAATGGGGTTATTTTAGAATTGTCCAGGTCTAAACTTTCTAAATCTGACATGTATAAAAGTTTCGAAATATGTTTGATTTAGTTTATTAGATGATACAAACACTAAGCTAGTAAAATTTAAATAATTTTGGACCTTAAATTTCTATGTTTCATGTTGTTAATAAAATATACAACATCAATATGTGTTGAAATTATAAATGTAAATTACAAGTTATACTGCACTAATTATTCTACAATCAATAATTTAGAAGTTAAAGAAATTATAATTACATATATCTTATTTTGTTTTAAAGATGTCTGTGTAATTGTTTTGTATTTACGTAGGCTATAGTAAAGATCTAAATATTTTTTATGTATTTGACAGAAACGATCTATTTAATTCACATTTTCAAAAGTAAGTAAATTTGCATAAGTCGTGGTTTTAAACTAAAACTAATTCAAATTCCCATTATTGTTAAGGCTGGTTTATCGTGCTGATGTAAGGTTCTGAATAAATAACGTCTACTTAAAACTTATAATGAAAATCATGGATGATGTAAATATTTTGCTGGATTATTATTTACTCTCTGATATTAAATCTGATTTAATTGCCATAAACATTTGGGGTTTGTTAGTTTTATTTTGTTAGCCGTTGGTTAAGCCAGTAGGAGTACCGACCCAGTTTTCTGTTTGTGGGTTAAGCCATGTGTTCTCATGGATCTATTTTTGGTTTCTATGATATTCATTTAGATAACTCTGCAGTGATCAATAACCTATGAATGGACTAATGTCTTTGACTTGTAATCAAAGCCGGCTACGAAACCCTCTCACCATCCTTGGATGGTAAAGGCTAATCCACAAACCATCCGGACCACACATACAGGTCCATGTACCAATGTGATTTAGCTTTACAAATCTAGAACATACACCAAAGTCAAACCGCCCATATTAAAAGTATGTTGTAAAATTGAGTACATTATAAGCTTTGAAACAGTTAGATTACATTGTACTACAGAATATCTACAAGATTTCTTGTATTCTCAGTGACATATTTCTAACTTAGTCATTATACAGTTCGAGGACTTTAGCTGTGCGCGTGACCTGGAGTGTGTGGTGATGGGCGGGAGGGGTGGCGGGGTTAGCATTATGCGCAGCGTCCCGAAAACATTTCCTTTGACTCATGGTTAAAACCCTCCTTTCAGGAATCGTATTGGCCCAAATAACTCATCGCACTCGCCACAATCAGTCTGTTTTGTGACAGTGCTGAGTGTAGCTTGTGCTTTCGCTTTTACCGATAATGTCTGTTGAGTTAAGTCAAAAGTCAAAAGCCTATTCATAGTCAGGCTCGCGAAATTGTGAGTAATGTTTATACATTTAAGAAGGAAGAGGCAGACCATCAAACTGTTTAAAATTCCGTTGTCAAAGGCTCGCCAAAGAACTGCTGCAGCAACTGGAGTGTCAGAGCGAGTTGTTACTAAAATAAACAGTTAACTTAACAAGTTGAAGGTTAGTAACATGTGTGAGGCAAGTTTTACTACACCAAACAAAAACCGTCAACGACGTAGAATAGTTGACAATTTCCATGTTGAAGAACATCGAATACCGACTGCAAAACTTTTGAGGGAGGCGCTAAGAAACAAAATATATTTCCAGGGTTGTGAGAAAACTTTTAGGTTGGTATTAAAGGACCTGGAATTTACTTGGAGAAGGACGGCAAACAATAGGAAATTATTAATTGAAAAGCCAGAAAATACGAGAGAAGAGGATAACATACTTGAGAGCGTTTGAAAAATTACAGGGAGCAAGGACGCCCCATAATTTATTTAGACGAATCTTATATGCTATCGTCTCACGTATGTAACCAAACTTGGTCAAATGGCTCAAATGAAGGTTTTTCCAAGGGCGAGAGACTAATAATTATCCATGCGGATGGAGAGAAAGGGTTCTTGCCCAATGATTTTACATGCTAGAAAGCAAGCAACCATAGTGGAGACTACCATGACAATGTGAATGGGGGACATTTTTATGAAGTGGGTAAGGAAAAAGTGTTACTGAATTTAGAACCAAATTCAAGTACTTGTAGTCGATAACGCGCCCTACCATACCGTACAAATTGATAAAGCTCCTACTTCAAAAAGTAGGAAGCAAGATATGAAGGTGTGGCTTTCAAAAAACGGAATACCATTCTGCGACGATATCCTTTTATCCTGAACTCTACAAACTTGTTGCAGCTATATAAACCAAGGCATGTCCGGTACGCCTTGGACGAAACTGTTCAACTACAGGGTCATGACATCTTTACGACTTCCGCCCAACCACCCAGGACCTCAATCCCATTGAGTTAATTTGGGCCGAAGTCAACATCATGTGGTTATGAGAAATACATCTTTCACTATGTATCAAGCTAAAGCTCTATGCGAAGACAAGATATCAAGTATGGGCGCAGAAGAGTGGTCGGTAAAGTGCAAGCACGTAGAGAAAATCGAAAGGGACTATGCAGCCGCAGAACCCCAGATTGACAATATTATAGAATCCCTTATTATATCAGTTGGTTTCGGATACAGACAGCAGTGACAGTGACCCAGAATAAGAGGACAACATGAGTGGAATTGAAGAACTCCATTGAAAAAAACAATCATTGTAAGTAACATTTGTTATTAGAAAATTATATTCTAGCATTTAAATTAATTAAATATTATTGAAGTGATTGTAAATTAAATAATAAGAGAATACCAAATAATAACAATAATAGGACTTATCCTTGTTTTTCAGTTGTTATATTGTTGTTTAACGTGTTTTTGAAAATAACGTATGTGTGAATAATAATCGGCAAATCGAAATCGTGAGTTTAAAGTCGTTAAGAGATTCTTGCGCCTTCATCTCAGCGGCTAGCACGTAAACGCAACCCGCCACACAGATAGCGTTCGTTTTTTTTGAAAGGGTAGTACTAGGGCTGCACGAGCACAGCTAAATTCCTCCAACTGTACATTGGTCATTAATTTATTTGAAAATCCACTTTACAATTATGATGAATTATGATTTCTATAACATGTTCTTGAATTCTTTAAATCGCAACTCACATATAACTTGCTTTAACATTTGAGGGTGTTAGGTGCCTTTCTATCTTTCTCCATGTTTAATGAGACTACATTTATGTGTACATTGTTTCTGAAGTCACTACACACAAAGTGTTAAATTTATTTTATTTGGTCATAAATCCGTGTTTACTCGCAATTAACCTTTCTGGGAAACGTAATTTGATAAATCATTGCGAACAATTTCACTTTAAAACCTTTTTTGTAGACAAATACTAAACATCGGATGATCTACTAAGTACTAACCAACTACATTCATAAAAGCAGATACGATGGTGGTGTGAAAGTCGGGGGCGTCCGTGGATACCTCGCAGCGGTAGCGTCCAGTCAACTCCTTGGTCACCTCTCGCAACACCACCTTACGCTCGTCCGACATACTTTGCTGCAACAAACAAGGTTCTAGATTGTAATAGTGTGTAAAATAGGTCTAAGTTTCACCGTTTGTCCAATCTCTAGAGTAAACATTTCCTAGTTAATGGCATTTGATTAATAGCACAGTCAATGAATGATTCTGCAGAAAGCATACACTATATGCTTTAAAGCTATAATTGTGGACATTTTAAAATTTACTTTAATTAATTAGGCATACGGCTGTGTTCTAACATATATAATAATGCTTATATTTGATTACATTACAACAGGCTTTTTATAAATAACATGTTGTGGTATTTATGGGAGGCGGAGCCCAGATGCCGTACAGAAATATCCCTCCTATGTACGCCTCTACGGCACAATATAAACGTATGTAACAGAATTTACGTCTCTCTTTCATAGTTTCACATAGCTTTGGAGTATTAGTCAGTCAGGATATGTCCTTATGTATTTAGATTAAAACAAATATAAATCCAAAGACAACCATCTACTTACATCTATGTTGACTCCAGCCAAAGGAAAGACGCTGGTGCGAGGCTTCTCTTTGGGCATGTAACGGAAGAATTCCTGACGACCTTTATACCACTTGACAACATAGAGAGGGTCGTTCTCAAGGTCATAGTGACATAACAATGTAGCCGTGCTGCCGGTGGTGACAGCCGCTGGAACATGAAGTTCTACCTGTCGTAGTCCCCCCGTGCCTGTAACACCACCGTCAAACTTAGAATATCGTTTTGAAGTTATTAGTGACAAAAATATATTCATTACGTGCTTCACCTGATCATCTAAATTTGAAAGAATATAAAATTCCCTCATTCCACGGATGATCAACCAATCTCTACCTGTATAACCCAACTCTAATATAAGGTATTGCAGCCGACTGAGCGTTAGCGAAGCCTATTACTTGAGGTGTTGGAAACGTTTTATTTCTGCTTGTCTGTCTGTCCTACTTTCTGTCAGTCCATACGATATCTTGAGACAAAAATTATCTATAGTCTGAATATTAATTGAAGTTTCATGGCTATATGATTGTGCATGTCACACTATGGGACTGTAATAAGCGTTAAAAATCATTTTTACGTTGATCTTATGCGGTGACCAATATTAAACTAGGAACTACTGTATAAACATATTTGTAAAGAAATCAAGTAAATTCATATGAGATTTTAACGTGAGATATGCTAACACATGTACCGTAATGAAATGAGCTGTAGCCTTGAATGTTTTATGCAGCCTCAACAAAGCCTGTTATGCAACACGTGGTGTAGCGTACTCTTTGTATTAACAAGGATCGAGTACGTCTGACCACTAATTTTGAAACTATCTGCACAGGTATTTTTACAGTTTCATATGATATGTCCCTTATACACGTATACAGTCTATATAAGGTGGAAAAATATCTCTAGAGAGCGTGTTAATATTTAGAAGATATTGCAATGTCCACCAATTTAGCCGCACTGAAACAAGGATTTGAAGGTAGATAATAAGAATAAAACCCATACAATCTTAAAGCTAAGACAACGTAATGATTAATTGATTAGGAGGCGTATCCTTAGCTTTTACAACTGCTGAGAAGTCCTCCCTTAGGAATCCAACGATGGCATCTGGTTAGCCAAAATACGTTACGAATATTTCTAGCTGCAGAATATTCTGGTACGTGAAGCTTGTGATTTGAATAAATAAAACATAAGACAAGAACTTGGTTATCCAGCAAGCTGAGTTGAGAGTCTAGAAATAGATAAATTTATAATGTATTTATTTCTTTATTACGTGCTGATCAATGCAAACTAAATTAACTTTCAATATACACTGAAGGTTCTGATCGAAGATTTGTTGATGGTGTTTTTAATTCCTCTATGTTATTCGTGATCCAACGTTTTTTTTAATACCCTCTCCATGAACAGCATATAAAAAATCCCAATTTTACTGTCGCTAAGCAGCTTAAAATATTATCAACTGCAGGTTTATCATATTTTAAGTCTAATTCTGAATAAAACGTCATATAACTACTATATGAGCCAGCATCTAGGAGCGGACAGTCAATCTGCACTGTATAAGGGTACAATCTGGAAATTCTACATCTTAATAGAGAATATAAAAACAAATAAAGATTCACCTACGTTACTTTAGGATTGAAAATATGAAATAAAATGTTTCTTAGTTAATTTTTCTTTTTTTAATATAACTAAAATTGACTATCCAGGACATAAATCATTGTTATATCAAATTCTGACCACTAAATAAGAATACGAAAAGCCTGTATGTGGTTAAATGACCCCAATTTTACTTACTTAAGCGTCTGACTGTTGTTTTTAGATTTATGAGGCTGAAAAATAATTAGAAAAAACAATTATTTTAAAATTGTGTACCCTTGTCATATCTTGCATTTTAAAACTACACCAAAAATAGCGTTACTAATGATGGTTTCAGATCTGTTATTCCCAAAGTGGTCCAGGTGGACCCCCAGGGGTCCACGGGAGACTTGCTGTTGGTCTACGTAGGCGTGAACAAAAAATGGGGGTCCATAAGATGTTAATGGGGGTCCACGAAAAATTATCTGCTTTTGATAGTAAAGAGCAAAAATGTAAGCATAGTTTTTATAGGGCTTACCTACATTGTTTTAAGTACCTAACTAAGCAGATAATAAGGCAAGCGACTGTTACTTGTCCAAACTTGCGTATTCGACATTATGTAAAATTTTGTGTACATGTACAGACTTGCAAAGCGCTATGCGCCCGACAATGCTTAATTCTTGTTCAGACATGAACATGATCACCACTATAAATACTTGATGCCAAAGGCAAACTCATTTATTTGTTTCCGGAATTTCGAAAAAAGGGTGTGAGAAAATTTATATCAGTGTTTGCTAGTGCCGGAGAAGAGTAAGTACATACCTTTTTTTGTTATAGTACTTAAGTATTTTGTTTACATGTACTAGTCGGTATATCACAACTGCTTGTATAGATAGGTAACTTAGGAACTGTCAGATATTTTCATGGTCCTCTTTCGATTTGAAGACAAACACAGCACGTTTTATTCAATTGTTTTTTCGCGAGAGAAGCACTGCCTCTCTAAAAAGGCCGAATAAGCAATAACAATCAATTTTGTAATTGTTCTTGAAAATAACTACTAATTTTATAAAACAATAATTTCACAATAATTTTGAAGAAACTATTTTATCAAAACTATTCCTTTTCGGAAAGAGCGAACGGTGCGCGGGCGACGGGAAAAGGGCGGGACTAGATCTGCGATGCCAGCTTGTCACGTTTTAACAATAAAGCCGCAGACAAAAAATACGCAAATACACGAAGCGCGTGAACTCATTAATTTGATAAAATGTTTGGGATTTCGACTTTTATTTTTTCCTACACAAATATGATCAGTATTCGATACTGAGTACACCAATATTTATTTGTAATATTAAAAATTAGTGGTAAATTAGGTACTTTAAAATTGATACCGTTTTGTGAAAACGTCTGTACTTGTCTTAGCGGTTTATTAGTTGGCTCCTTTACAAGCCGCGTGCTGACAAAGGCTGCGGTGTAATACCTATATTCAGACGAAAACGTGGTTACTAAAACATTTTTTTACAGGTAAGGTAACTGACACGAAACATGGCTACAGCAAAGAAAAAATTTCGACAATATAGTGTCGATTATTAGAAATATGGTTTTGTTCCCTCAGAGGCAGACAAACAATTTCCCATGTGCCTTTTATGCAAAAAACATTTGAGCAATGACTCTATGAAACCATCAAAGCTCGAAGATCATCTAAACATGTGTCATACTGATCAAATAGGTAAAGGTTTAAAATATTTTCAAACATTGAAGGAAAAATATGAAAAGAGACCCACTATGCACAGTATGTTCGCTTCAACATCTCAAGGTAACGATGATGGCTTGCGGGCATCTTACAATATCTCATTACTTATAGGAAAATCTGGAAAACCGCACACTATCGGAGGACAATTAATTTTACCCGCTGTTGAAGAGGTTTGACGTACTAAAAAGAATTCCATTAAGTAACAATACTGTTCAAAGTCGCATTGATGAAATGAGCGATCATCTGCGATCATCTGCAAAAAACTCATTTTTCTATACAACTGGACGAGTCAACGTTACCCGGTAATGAAGCATTATTATTGGCATATGTCCGATTTATTATGGAGGAAGAAATTCACGAAGAATTGCTATTTGCCAGAACTTTGGAGACTGACACTAAAAGCGAATCAATATTTAATGTTATGAGTAATTCTTTTACGGAAAAACGGTTTTACGGAGCTCCTGCAATGGTCGGGCGATATCGTGTGTTTATAAGTCGTCTTAAAAGAATTATACAAGGACTTACAGCTATTCATTGCGTAATCCGCCGACAACATCTTGTGGCAAAACATTTAAGTGACAGGTTGAACCAATCTCTTCATTTTGTAATAAAAGTTGTCAACAAAATAAGAAGCAATGCATTGAATACGCGTTTATTTGCTCAATTGTGCGATGAAAATGATGAAGACTTCCAACGACTGCTCTTACATACTGAAGTACGCTTGTTGTCGAAAGGTGCATGCTTAACGAGATTTTACTCTGTTTTCGATTTCGTATTAGAGTTCCAAGAAAGTAGAGATCCAGATTTAAAAGAAAACTTGATAAAATTTAAAGCAGACATTGCGTATTTCACAGATTTGTTTAAAAAATTTAATGATATCAACTTGCAATTATAAGGGGACAGCCTGAATTTAATAAAAACAAAGGGGATAATTTCGGCTTTTCTTGGGAAAATGAAATTTATGAAGCAAAACATTATTCGGCGCGAATTGTCTCAATTTCCAAACTTGTCGCAGGTAGAATGTATCGATGAGGATATCCATACCTACAGTCAACATTTAAGTGCCCTGCATGATGACTTCAAAACCAGGTTTGAAGATATGCTGACGATGGATATACCACCATGGATCATAAATCCATTTGAATTTGACGAAACGGAAGTGGCCAATGTTGTATTACAAGAGGAGCTGCTCGAGCTAAGCACCAATGAGGAGCTGAAGGTGAAATTTAGAAAAGGCTACCAAACATTTTGGCTGCAAGCAGAAATACCCGAACAATATCCTGGACTGTGGGAAATCGCAACGAAATTTGTAATAGCTTTTCGCACGTCATACCTTGTCGAAAAGAGTTTTAGTGCCGTTACAAACCTCTTAACAAAAACAAGGAGCAAATTAAATATCACAGAGCGGGATTTGCGATTATTGCTCACAAAAATAAAGCCAAACATTGATCGTTTGCTGACACCTCATCAAATCCTTCACATTAATTAAAATTATGACCTGAACCTATATTACCTTATTAATTTTTTCTTGTAATTCTATTCATTTAATAAATAAAGTGTTATAAAATGTACCATTTTTCGTTTTTATTTTACCTATCGAAATATAATTTTAGTAGGAGATTATAACATTAATATTTTAAAAAGGGATAGACTATATAACACATTTATTAGTATTTTGAAAATATAACTTAACCTACAGAGTTAACTTTCCAACTCGAGTATATATGGGGGCAGAGAGTGCTATTGACAATATTGTAAGTAACATTAAAGATAAAGAATGTAAGGTAACAGGGCTAATAACACATATCTCAGACCATGATGCTCAACTCTTTGAAATATTTGGTTTAGTAAACAATAGTAGGAAAATCTTAAAGAAATACTGTAGGAAATTTACACAGATATAATATAGACCTTTTCTTGAATAATCTGTATGGAAAAGTCTTCTTGGTTGAATGTTTATCAGGCACCAGTAGATTCTAAGTATAATCAATTTTTTGACACACCTTTTTTACCATTTTAACAACTGTTTTCCCAAATTATTACTTCGTTGAGGGAAGGTGTGATACAAACCAATGGATGACAAGATGAGATAAGATTAAAAAAGGAAAAACATCTTTCAGTTAGAAAAAAGGTTTAGACAAAATAAAGGTGAAAAATTAAAGATAGTTATTAAAAACCAGAAAAAGGATTTTAAAAATCATGCATAGAGAGGGACAAAAAAAAAAATTCTTTGACATTAAAATTAAAAATTTTGGAAATAGCGCTAAAATTGTATGGGACTTAATAAAATTACAAGTAAAAAAACATCAAATCAAAATTTCAAACATTAAAATTGACTATAATGGTAAAACAATAGCTGAATCCTATCGTAAAATAAGTAATACGTTTAATAGTTTTTTTTTTCAGTAGTTGATCATTTAGTACTACCTTAAAATCGATAAGGATAATAAAAAGTGTAATTTTTATGATCCTGTAAAAAAACAGATTTCAAGTTTAGCTCAGTAAGTGAAAAAGAACTAGTAAAATTAATAAATTCTTTTGAAAATGAACTATCAACAGGTCATGATGATATTTCAATCAATATTATTAAACAAATTTTGCCTACAATAATAAAAACCTTTAACTCATTTAATAAAACTCATCTTTAATCTCTGGTAATTTTCCTGATAAATTGAAGATAGCAAAAGTAATCCCAATCTTTTAAAAAAGGGTGAAGTTAATGATCCCTCATGCTACCGCCCGATTTCACTGCTTCCAGTATTCTCTAAAGTGTACGAAAGGGTGGTTTATACTCAACTAGTTAGTTATTTTGGTTGAGTGTGAATTATTTGACAAAGAGCAAAATGGGTTTCAGGCAGGGAAATCTACAATAACAGCTGGGATTGAATTTATTAATTCTAATAGACTCAGTAGATAAAGGTATGAGAAAATTGTAGGAATCTCTCTAGATCTTAGTAGGGCTTTTTGACAGCGTGTCACACGAAGAATTGTTAAAAACCTTATCAACGTTAGGTATTCATGGTAAAAAGTTAAATTGGTTTGAGTCATACTTGAAAAATCGACAACAAATACGTTGAAATTGAAAATTCAGTGTCCAATATACATGATCAATATGTTTACATCAGAAAAATTTTGCTCAGAAAAGTTAATTATCCCACATGGAGTGTCCCTCAGGGATCTATTCTGGGCCCATTATTATTTTTGGGCTACATACGAGGCTTACCACGATTGATCCCTAAGAACAGTACTATTTGCTTGTATGCAGACGATTCTAATGTAACAGTGTCGGGAAAATCAAAGGAAAGATTAGAGGAATCATCTTTTATTTCACTCTCAATAGTCAACAGAATTTTTGACAGCAAAAAGTCTTTTATTAAACTCAAAATAAAACAAACTTCATCTCATTCTGTGCTAAGCAAAATCGAAGTAATATAGAGCCAACTATTTTATTAAGTGAAATGCCACTAAAACAAATAGAGCATACCACATTTATAGGCCTCAAAATTGACCAAAACCTTAGTTGGGATTAAACACATAGACCATGTAATAAACAAAACCTCTTCTGGGTTATATGCATTAAGACAAATGTCTAAAATATGCAACTTAAAACACTTTAAAAACAATATATTATGCTATGGTTCATTCACACTTTGGATTACGGTATAAGTGTGTATGGTTCTACAACAAAGAGTAATCTAGACAGGTTACTTCTTCAACAAAAAAGGGCATTAGGATAATATATAACTTAAAAAGATATGAATCAGTCAAGCATCTTTTTGTAGAAACAGCGATACCAAAAACAGTCATTGGGCTTTATATATTGGAAACTGTTAGCTATCAAAAAAATTTTGCAAATCCCTCTCAAATTCCCAGTAGACATGATCATGATACTCGAGTAGTACACAGGCAAGTGGAACGGCATATAATTTAGTTCGACAAAAAAAAAAAAAAAAAAAAAAAAAAAAAAAAACACGTTCATAGGGACAAAACTACTATATTTACCTTCCCAGATGGTCCATATTGTAATTTGTTTTTGTGACCATTTAATAATTGTATTTCAATTATAAAACTTCTGACACTGTTCAATGTAATCATATGTACATTATTAATGAATAAAGGATGTTTTGAATTTGAATTTGATAGGGACAGAACTCAGAAGCGAGACAATTTTTATTTTTTGGCGACTTTAAGAATGTGGTAAAAATGTAACAGCAGAGGGTCCACCAAAACCAGTAAAATTTTGAAAGTGGTCCACGAGAAAAATAAGTTTGGGAACTACTGTTTTAGATTAATGAGGGTAAAAATAATTATATGAAAAACAATAATGTTTTAATTATTTACCATTTAAAAATCTTTTTTCAACTTCACCAAAAATAGAGTGACTTAGGATTGATTTCTTTTTTTTTATGTAAATATGATAATACAGGTCAAACTGGCTCGTGACTCACGCACTACTGCACTGGGCTTACCAAAGGCTATAAAAAATTGCAGGCATGATATGTATATATATATATATATATATATTATATATATACATTATTATAATGTATATATATAAGTACAAATCCGAATATAAAATACATAAATATTAATATAACAAATATCAAAACTTTAAAATTTTTAAACACTATGTCACGTTAACGTCACTATCAATGTTATGGAGTAAATACAATTTTATTACAGCTAATAACTTTCTATTGAAGGATATAGGAAACATTGATGTAAGATATAGACAATTATTGTCCATCCCTGCTGTACTAATCTGATTGTATTCATGTTGGCCATTTTAATTAAAGTTCATCAATGCGTTCATTGAAGTAATCTAGATTGGCTATCTAGCTTTGGTTATTGTATTCCATACACGATTGCAATATATGCAATGGAATTTTCAACCCTGTGTGGAAGAATTGTTTTAAAGTAAAATTGCATAACTCAGATGTAATTTTTATACGTTCTGTACGATTAAATAATTGCTATCATAATAGACATTAAAACTAATAAAAAATATATTCATGAAAGTATTACTAAACCATACAGGATCGTATGTCTTTACTACGTTGCAAGAATAATTTAAAATACCCGAAGAAGAATGTAAGTCGTGTATTCAATATCGTTATTTCCATCCATTCTATCAAGTCTTATAATAGCAACATATTTATAGGTCTTCCTGTTATGATGTTAGTCTCAACAGGGTGTTTTTTCTTCTTCAAATTGACTGAAAGAGATTAAATTTACAAGATACGGATAAAACTTTTCTAATACCAATTAGTTTCATGACTTTTATTCTATTGTAGGCTACAGTAAAATTAAATATAGTATAAGCAGCGTTTTTTCAGAAACCTCCTTCAGATATATACACTCATTACGAAACGGGATAGAAATATTTAATTTAAACAGGATTTACAGATGTTTTATGTACATTCATATAGTGTCAAATTCACACTGTAAAAGGACGCTATTAGACATGTCGTGTTTCAAGATACGCTGCAGTTATAGTATGCAACATTTTAAGTCTATAGCTACATGCTTTTAAGTGTATTTATTTTTCAATTTGTACCTTTAAAAGGAAACTTCATTAAAATTCCTAGGTCTGATCTTTATCAAATGATGGTACGGACACACAGTCAGAAAAACAAAAATTAAGATTAATTTCGTTAATGCTCTGCCAGTAATACATATCATAACAGTCACAAAAATACAATTATTTAATATTTAAGTTACGTCTCTGTATTATACTCAATGCATATTTACTAAAATTTTAATAAGCCAATTATGAAGAATTTAAATTTTTCACTCAACTTAATTTTTTATTCAGAATAATTAACTAAGAAGACACGACGTACCAAATTATCCATTTAAAACAAAATAACATTTTAAACTACCTTAAACGTGGACATTTTACATTGCTTAGAACTGTGGCTTTAATTGAATTAATCAAATCAGTTACATAATTATAATTATATAATACAATGGAACTGATTTGACGAAACAAAGCCGGTGTTTGGATAGTAAACAAACAATACTCATTAAAACTGTATGAAAGGCGTAATTCGATAAGCATCGCGTTTGTGAGCTCATATCGCAAATTTTGTAATAGATGAACAAAACACGAATGGAATGAAATCACGATTACTCCGCGTGCAGTTATAACGAGGTATTGATAAACCGTGATTAAATGGTTCCAATCAGGGCGAAACACAGACATCGACCGATCAGCTGCGAATGAATAGAGTCCACCCTGATATCATGTAACTACTAGGCCATATGCTGTATACTGTGAGTAGAGATGATGTTGATATTGGAATACCAAATCTAACCAGTGTTTAGCTATTCTGCAAAATTAATCATGAATATTATATGATTTCAGAATATTTTATTTGTATGGTTATTTTTTATGTACATACATCCGATATCATGTATTTTTATTAATTGTAACCGTACATTATCTTTAAAGACTTCTTTGAGGAATATTTTTAATCATTCCGTTTTTATCCTAATGAAGGCAGTTTATTAATCACAGGAAGTTTTTATTATTGATTATAGGACTGATATTATTTGTTCACACTCTATTAATGTCATTCATTTTTATAGTTTTTAAAACTACCTACACTAATACTATGTCAAAGGATATGTAACAAGTCTTTAGTATGCTGTAGCTTAAAAATGTAAGTTATAATACAAATTGTTAAAATTAAAAGTGCTTTTGTAGTAAAAAAAGACAATATACATTTTGAAAAAGGCAGTTCGTACTGAAAAAATACGTCTAAAAACGATACTAAATTTTAACGCCAAAATGTAGTTGAAGTCTCCCGTGTAAACATATCTGTAATTTTTAGACAATTTTGATATCGTAAACTCCATGGTATAATTAGAAAATAACCTTTGGTAGAATGTTTTAACAGAGTAGTTACATTTTCGTTTTATTCATACGTATTATGTTTTAACATGTTCATGTCAATAACAATCACAAATTTACTATCTATTTTGACAACTAATCCGAATATTTGTGATTTGTTTGGAGAAATATAGTTTTATGGATTTAACTGCAAGTAAATAAATAAACACACAATAATAACTTGTTATGATGGTTTTAAATTATGGTAATTATAATTATAAACAATCATATCGAATAATCATTAGACAGCTATACTCATTTTCATAAATTTTCTTTTATAGCTAATTTTGTAAAACTCTTTAACAACATCCTCCAGGAAGTCAATACAGTCAGTGTGATAATACAGAGTAGCGGCTCATCTGTCTCGTTTCACAAAGTTACAAAGTTTATGGACTTCCAATGTGTTGTGTTTGAACCTCCATGTGCAAGTAATCCGTTGATACCAATAAGTAGTAAGCAAATTATACAACCACAAGGCAAGATTAGGCCACATCACATGTCGTGACAGACCTCACTTAGGTTGAATACGAAATTTGAAGTCTATAGCTAATTTCATTATTGACAGATAGAACGACAGACAATCATGTAGAAAAGAAACTTTTATATCCCTTGGCAAACAAAAGATACATTGCGTCAGCCTACTCAGTGGTAGGTTTCAACGACGCTTACCCAAATTCCACTGTTAGACATGCAACCCCTTGGAACTCATTCTGCTTTATTGCAGAAATGGGGTTTGTTTCAAAAATTCAAAACTACAGATAATACGTTTCTCGAGATATCTTGCAAAATGTTTTATTGGTCAGTTGCGTTCTATTTCAGTTTTTAAGAAATAGGAAAAAATACATCATAAAATTATGTTGTTTGGGTTAGGACTGGTAAGTTACATGTGTTAATATCGCACATGTTAAAATCTGTTAAGATTGTGCTGAGCTTGTTTAAGAATAGATTTATTCTGATATTATCTCATTGCCATCATGGTAACACATACGAACAATGTAAATATATTCACTGACTCTCTGGTAAATCCCAAGAAGAATCATAAACCATCATCGCACTCAGTGTCCTTCATAAATAAAATTTACAATTTCACGTATAAAAGTTAATATTTTTTAAATGTCGTGTGGAAAAACAGAGATATATACATATTTTTTTCAAGCCCACGAGGAATAGGCTATTCTAACGCTCAGCCAATATGTAATCACGTAACTATTACACGACAGATACTATACCCTCATAGCCCCCGTAGCTCTTTGATTTTCACCTTATTTTATCCATACCGCAAATGTCATACCGCTTCCTTGGAGAAAAGTATCATACCAACTGTACAGTACATGAATTCAAACACAATACATTTGAGTTGATTTTTTACCGTCATTTTTTTATCACTACGATTCAGTATAAGTAATATGTAATGAGGTTTCGAAAATGTTAAATAAAAATTTTAATACATTTATAACTTAAGGCCTGCCCAGTTTATATTTGAATGTTTTAAACTTATGGAGGTGGTTTGTTGTCATTTTTAGCTAGTATTATTTTTTTATACATGAAGTAAAAACTTAGCTAATGAATAAACACACCAACCGCCTCTAATGGTTCTCATCTGCCTCAAGCACTGTTAGTAGGTGTGTCATTAGTGAGATGACGTCACCATTCTGATTAGTAAATTGGGTGAGTAGTGAGGAGGACTGTAATTACGAGAGGGCCGGTGGCGGCACTGTGAAGCCCGGACAGTCTTGTCGGCCCGCCCACTAGAGCAGGATGTTCCGTACTTGTCTACCCACTACTTTGCTTAACATGCGAGTACACTCATACTTACTTACTCACCAGCATACAATTTGAGCGCGAACGTTAGAGTTAACCTCCGTTATATGTGCTATTGTTCTCGTACATTCATTGCAACCTTGATGCATAATAATAACAATAAATCGAATAGAAGTTTTCTTGAGCCAAACCACACCATCTTTGTCTTCTAATAGGCTTCTTTGGTGTTCCAAGTAATATTCAAGTTTAGTGCTCATAAAAATACATAATTAAGCTAAATATCGATTTATTCTGCGATTTTCTCGTTACTGACATAGTTTCCCGTAAGACTAATATAAAAGTGTTGGTTAATTTTCAGCCTAACCCCTTGAAATTGTGGCGTTTGTCACTTCATTTTTGTTGGCCGATGGACGGGCCGGCAGCAGTTTCCCTACAGCTGGTCGAGTCGTCTGCTTTTCCAGATGGTTAACCTCTTCTTCTAGATGTTTCTTTGGAATTCTGCCTGTTATGGTTTGTTCTAGTGTACAGGCTTCTAGATTTCTAGAATTAGGTTTTCTCGCTCTCTTCTCTTTAGGCTTCCGTAGGGCGAGGACGTTCTATGAGTTTCAGTGGTCGGAGTTAAAAATCAAAGCTGGCTGCCCGCTCCCTCGACGAACCGGCACGGTGTTTTGGTGTTTAATATCGTGGCCTGCCTTCCAATCAACGTTCCACGACCTCATTTAATTAATTAGGGCCCAGTCATTCCAAATTCAGTGTACGTAGCAAATAACATTTCGCCACAAAATTATATGAAAAATCAAAATTGATGTTAGATATACATATATTATGGGTAATTTCAAGTCTGCAAATTTTAATTTGTACTCGTTATATTAAACGGACAGACATAAATGTTATATTTCTAGCACATCGAGTGATGGGTTTCACTAACACTCAGACTTTATATTAATAGGTTAACATAACCAAGTCAATTTTGATTCATAAGTAATGGACATATTTAGATAACTAGAATACTTAACTAAAATTAGTAAACTAAATTAGAAAAACATATTTGGTTTTATAGATTTAGAAGTAAATATATATTATGTATTATATCTGATATCTGTAAAATATCACCGTTAGAATCAGGGCAAGTACAATCTGAAAGAAATAATGATTGTGGTTGAATCTATGATAAAATATCTATCTGAGTAATAATAATTCGTTTAAATAAACGTGTAACCAAATAATGTAGATTTATATGTAACTTAGTGCTGGATTATTTTTAAAGACTAGACAGATTTTTATATGTCTAGATACAATATATAATTAATATTTCCATATCAAACTAAAACCTATAGCTAATATTTATATGATTGTTTTTGAGTATCAAAATACATGAATAGATTATAACGTGCAAGCCTAGATCGATAAAATAAACATTTCCTTGACATCTTCTAAACACAAATGCATGAAAAAGCTACAAAACAATGTCACTTGTGTGTGTGTGTGTGTGTGTGTGTGTGTGTGTGTGTGTGTGTGTGTGTGTGTGTGTGTGTGTGTGTGTGTGTGTGTGTGTGTGTGTGTGTGTGTGTGTGTGTGTGTGTGTGTGAAGAAACTAATGAGGACTAGCCAGTTGCAAACATTTATTCACTTTCAAGTGGCTGAAGTTATTCTCTATATTATTTCAGAACTGATAGTTGTGTATTTATTTAGTTCAAAAAGATTTCAAAGGTTATACTTACCACATAGACGTAAAAGCGAGTCAATAAATGGTTTGAATTTTCAACTACCACGCATGGTATCCATGGTCGAACAATCCCATTAGTGTTCCATAAGTATACTTTATCAGTCAATAAACAGTAAAACTAGCGCTTACATTTACGTTAAGATTGCTATGGAGACGGCGTATATTGTTCAAACTTTTTATGAAATGAGAATATCAAACAAATTAAATGGATTACACGCCTCGGTAGTTAATAAAACTTAATATTTTATATAGGAGAGCGTTACACCATGTATCCGTAACAGGCTTCGCTGAGGTTACTTTCAAATATCAAATATATATATCTATTTTCAATTTCGGGATATCCTGAGGACAATTAGTCAGACCGACAATCATACAGAAACAAATTTTACTTCCTCTGGTAGACAAATTACATATTGTGTCAGCCTACTCAAAGATAACGGTACCGTCATAGATGACAAAATAATTCTTCGTTACATGTACGTTCATGTCATTCCATGCGATCTGTCTGAGGATTAGCAATCATTTATAGGTTGTATATAATCATGACAGCAAAGAGACAATCGTATAATCTTAGAAAAATGTGTAAACAAACTAGTTATGTCATTTATATTATAACATTTGGTATTGTAACACATGTTGCGTAATTAACTGAGCTAGAGTTGACTTAATGTTTGGGATTCAATCTTAGCAAATCCTGCGACACGGCACTGTGGAATGGCATACTCCTATCTTGTATAAAAATAATTCTAGCATGTTGTCCAGTCTATTCAAACACAAGTGAATTCATTGCAAGGATCAAATTTAATTGAATAGTAAACTGTTAGCTATATTCTAAAAAAGCTAATTACTACATTTTGTGATTGGAACTCAATACTTTTTAAAAATAATTGCGTTTGTTTTACAAATCGTTATTATTATAGGACATACGACAATAGAGCCAAACTTCCGGTTATAAAATTTCATTGGATATTGTTATGAAATGCACGAACTTAACAAACGAATGATAAATATTTATGCTTTGAAGGATATTAGGTTATATATCAAGTTCACAACATTTTCACATCAAACAATGTGAAAATCTAAAAATACTTTGGTGGCAGTTCCAATTACATCAAACAATACCATTACCACAGCGGCTGGTTGATCCAGTCTCCACGCTTTTCACTGGACACCATTTTAATCACAGTTATCAGAACAGTCGTTTTGTTTTACATTCTACTAAATGAAATTGGTTTGATAAAAATCTTTCGATTTACTTCAAATACCTGCAGAATAAATATAAAACCACAACTAAAAGAGTCCATAACAATGTATTTTACTTTCTGTATCATATTGTAAAGTATTTAGTAGTTGCCTTCTGTTACAACACTTTCTAGTCCTCTGTATAGAGATTTAAGTGTAAAACCATGTGCAGTAAAACATATGACTCCACATTGGATTGCCATAAAAAACTAGCAATATTTTGTTATAAATGTGTAGATTATTAGTAATTTAATTATTTGATGTAACTGTATCTAAGGGAATTCTGCATCTTATTTACCCAAAATTGTACTTAACGTTAATTGAATGGAATCAATTGTAATAACTGTACAAAACGTCTTCAGTACTGAATATTTCACAATGAATTAATATTGCTCTCATATATAATGAATTAGAACATGAATGTGAGTTATCTGACTATTTAAGTTAGGTGATGGTTAAAGAAACAAACACTTTAAAATAGAAGTAAATTTTAAAAACTTTTTTAACTAACTTAACATTTAAACTCGACCTTTTTTAACTTTATAAAAATCAAAGATATGGCTAAGCTGTTGTTCTTGGAAATAATTTGTTGCTTCTAATGACGCGTTTCGGGATTAAGTAGCAAGAGACTCTTTGAAAACCGTTAATGGTTTCAATAATTATTCAAACCAATCACGGTTGTTATTGAGTTACACACCACTTACACGTTACAACAGCAAAGTCAGTTTAGCCTAAAAAACTATGCAGTGGATAACATTTGCAATCATTTAAACTTTTATCTTATAGACCACTATGGTGATATATTTTAATAATTTGTGCAGTGCACACGCCTAGATATAGTCATGTTACATTCTATATTTTTTATTTGTTTGATAAGAGAATAATTATTTTTTATCCAAAAAAAAAATAATATTAATGAAAACTTTCTAACTCTGAAGTTCTTTTCTGGGCTGTTAAAATTTGAGAAGGATTGGTATACAACTGTATAAAAAAGTAGGGTGTTTCTTAGTGAACAAGGATGTCGGACATTGGAGTTTCAGATAGCATGGATTCAAATTCTATATGTGACCGTAGCACTTTATATCAGTATTGTCGATTATGTACTGTTCCTGTCCTCCACCTTGTTCTCTTTGACAAGATCCTCGCTAAGGTCAGTGGCCCATAAGAACGGTATAGGGGAATCAGCCTCTTATTTTAACTAAAAGACAACTTACACTGTTTTCATATCTAATTGTGTCTCCATCATATTGATATATATATATATATATATATATATATATATATATATATATATATACATATATATATATATATATATATATGCAATTTTGGAACGCTATAGTTCTCTAAAACTGAACTCACTAGTTCGTATTAATATGTACGAAGTAGATTTCTAATAACTTAATATTTAAACTGTGTTTGTGGAATAAATGAATATATTCATCCATCCCAAATAAATGGAAAATACTTATAGGACCGTTATTAAAGTTTTATAATTAACATTTTACACGTAAATGACAGTGGCATTCTTGCAATTGTAACCCATCAGTTAGAAGACCCAAATGTTATTTTAACTACTACATATGTTGTTGGATGGATTTTAATAATCATACTGGGCTATTGATAAAATAAATGTTCGTTTAATACTTTGGCTTAAAGATAAATTTGATACACTTTTATTGTGTCGTTTATTTAATACTGTAGCATTGAAATTCATTAACCGAACTGTTTAAAACTTGGGCAGCTTAAACCCATGGACATGCTTACGTTATTATTGCTCCCATAGAATTTAATTCGTGATATCTAGTTTAGATGGGACATATACTTATAGGCTTGACATTTACTTAAACAGTGTGTACAAAATAATATTACATCATCACCCAATTAATCTGTTACGATGTTGCAAAATGTTATAAAAAGTCTCTTAACAATCTACTCGATTATTGGATAGAATACAAAAGGGTAGAAGCTCTTATACAGACACACTACGTAAATTTACAAATGCTTGTGGTACTAGTACTAGTATATCCAGGAACTCGACCTACATTCACCCAGGAGTGCAGTTCGCTGCTGTTGGATACCAACTCGTTAACAAAGTGCTGCCAGTCCAGGTCGGCTCGCGGTACAGCTGAGTTTACCTATCCATTAGGAAACTCACTCATCCTACAAGTTTTACCGACTGGAGTGAGGCAAATAGGGAGGAGTTTTAGTTTTGCCCCGCACTCTGTCTGCTATTGCTAGTTCCAACAGTACTTGGCACGTGGCAGTGCATTAATTGAGAACCCTTCAGTTCACCACGGCATTGTTAACTTTTTCTTTTTATCGCGTTTTCCAAATTACATTTTATTACATTTTGGAACTACTGCCCCCCCCATACGACAGCCTACATAGTTACATTTCACTATTTTACAGTATTTTAATTTCCTTTTTTTTTAAAGTTTCCTCATGCATAGTGAAACATTTGCAACACAAGCATAGTGCAATATTTTAGGCTTTTGTTGCATAACCAATAACATATAAAATATCACAGCACAGACAATTATAAAGAGTATAACTTTAATTTAACTTATTTTCATTGTTTGAACATTATTGTTGATGATGGATGATTTGAAAGGATACATTTTTTTATGTTGGGCATCGTTAATTTTACAAAACATAACAGTAGGTTTTGAGGAATATAGACATAGCCATATTTTATAAGAGCGATGTTTTCTCTTTTTTTGGGTGCCAATATGCTTAAAGCAAAACTACTACTATTACACTGTAGCGATTACCAAAAAGACCAATCTTTTTGTCAAAGAACTCAAATGAACGTCGTAACCATGCCACCGCAACCCACCTAAGACTATGAACGATACATTAAACAAATCTGTAGACTTCCTGAGGTAGCGTAACCCTCCATACAAAAAAGGGGACATAATGACTAGGCCTATGCTTGAGAAGGAGAAAGGTATATTCTTTTTTTATGTTCAAGCCATAGTTTGTGTTTTAGTTGTAGTTACTAGAGTGTTTTAAATGTTAAAATTCCTTTAGGTTACTTTGTTATTTCTCTTTAGAATAGAGTAACAAACATCAACATAGGTTTGATGTTGTGACTAATTTTAGGCGAGTTGTTGCCCCATATTTTTTGTGTGTGCTTAACCTATAGCATTAAGTATTTTACAACTGAAGATTAGGATATATTCAAATCCAGCAACGTAGTGTTCTATTTTTGTACGACAGCCAATTTTCAGCAATATATATTTGTTACGTTGCCTTAAAAGGAATCTCATTCTGAAGAATGTGTATTGACATATACTTCTACCACTTAATATATATTCTTTCTAAACAAAAATAATACAAATGTGGTGACTGCCCACCACATATATCAGACCGCCGAATCAACGGTTAGAACCGGTCTTTCTGATAAGCCGCGTGCTGATGGAGGACCGGTGGTCTGATAAGGGAGTCTAGATTGAGTGACGGAAGAGCGAAGACGTCTGACCGGCGAGTGGCTGTGACGGAGATTTTACTTACCTGTCGCAAGTCTTAGTTAAATTATTTGTTTGTGGTATTGTGTGTTACACTATGGATTGATTTAATAATCAAGGGGGGGGGGGTTAGGTGCCGGAAAATTATAGGGGGTGATTGTAAATTCTAAATTGTTAGTATGTTGGGGCGGGTTTTGTCGTGATGGGAGGTCGGCGTGGGGTTGGTGTTGATATGTGTTAATTATCTTGGCGGTTAATAAATTTTTTTACGATTTTCTTTTACTGATTTGTCCTTAAATTATAACTTTAAATACTTATCAAAGCTGGCAGGAGGTTATTGTGTAATTAGGATTATGGTCGCTCCACGGCCTTCATCGTGCAGGCGGCTACAAGCCTAGTCCTGCACGGTGACACTTTGCTTCCAAAAACCCATACAACTCGTTACAATTGGTAGCAGAGCGTGGTTGCGTGGACCTCTGGGTTATGGGCCCAGCACGCTTCCACTGCGCCAATCTGCTAAAATAACAACAATAACAACAAATAATTACAGTTTGTTGTTGGGCTAAATAATGTGTACTAAAATAATACAAATTAGGAGTGCGCTACACCATGTGACTTGTAATGGACTAAGTTAAGGTTACTTGCAACATTTTAAGCTTATTTGATGTTTGAGATACGAGGGGTACCCAAAAGTAACCGGAATTGTATTGCTGGCAGCCGGCAGCGTGTAGTACACATTCCTGCCGCTAAGCGTGTGTCGCGCAACCCATTGCGAGCTCAGTGACCCCAGTTCCGTTGTCCTAGTGCATTCTGTTCGTTCGTAGTGACTGTTTTCGCTAACCCTGTTTTGTTCTTGTTTCGTTTTTTGTCATGGCAAGTTTAAGTGAACAACGTGCAGCTGTGAAATTTTGTTTTTTACTTGGTAAAAATGCTGCAGAAACTATTTTAATGTTGAATACAGCTTAAAACATGATGCTATGGGGAAAACTCAGGTCTACGAGTGGTTCGCTCGATTTAAAAATGGCGACACGTCGATTGAAGACAAACCTCGTTCTGGACGTCCATCAACCTCTCGAACGGACGAAAATGTTGAGAAAATTCGTGAACTTGTGCTCACCGACCGTCGACAGACAATTGAGGAACTATCAGAGAGTAGTGGGTTAACTTGGAGCTCGGTTCAGCGAATTTTAACAGGAGATTTAGGACTGAAAAGGGTTGCTGCCAAATTTGCTCCTCAACTTCTGACTGACCATCAAAAGACACATCGAGTTGAAACTTGCCGCCTTCTGAAAGAACATCTCGAAAATGATCCCGATTTTCTGGAAAAGGTAATTACTGGTGATGAGTCATAGTGCTATGGTTATGACCCAGAAACGAAGCAACAGTCAAGCCAATGGAAGTCGCCATCTTCACCTCGTCCAAAAAAATGTCGGCAAGTCAAATCAAACATCATAACCATGTTGATTTGCTTTTTTGATGCTAAAGGCATTGAAAGGCATTGTTCATTCTGAGTTTGTTCCTCCAGGTCAGACTGTCAACCAAACATTTTATTTGGAGATTTTAAGAAGATTGCACAACAGTGTTCGCCAGAAAAGACCCAATTTGTGGCAGACTGGAGACTGGTTCTTCCACCACGACAACGCACCGGCACACACAGCCATCTCAGTTAGGCAGTTTTTAGCCAAAAACGGCATGGTTCCGCTGCCCCACGCACCTTACTCGCCTGACCTCGCTCCATGTGACTTTTTTTTATTTCCACACATGAAAAGAGGCTTGAAAGGTCAACGATTAGACAGCGTTGAAGAGGTTAAGAAAAAAACGAAGCTCGAGCTTGCAGCCATTTCTAAAGATGACTACAAAAAATGTTTTAATCAATGGAAATAACCGTTTTTTACAAGTGTATTAGTTGTAATGGAGATTATTTTGAAGGAGATAATGTCGTATTGTAAAAAATTTGATAATATATAATTTTTATAAAATAATTCCGGTTTTTTTTGGGTACCCTCTCGTATCTTGCGGTCAGATGGACAGCTATTATATAAATCAAATTTACATCCCCTAGGCATAAAAAAGTAGAAATTGTGTCAGCCTATTGAGTCCAATGACATTTAGTCAGATACAACTCGTTGAACATGAACTATTATAGAGCTCGTTCTTGTCAATGTATAAATTAGGTTTCATATATGATTTTAAGCCTGCAGATGATATTTATCGAAATGATATATTATGATATGTATGATATATATGATATATTATTTTTTTCATTGAGTTGGGTATCATAGCAGTGTTTAAGAGTAATAAAAGTTCACTTGAGGAAGGAAGGGTACTGTAATGCAAGAGTGCGCTTTAGTCAGATCCTGTCACTGACTTTTATAAATAACTCTATTATTTTTCTATTCACTGTATGAATATTCCAAATTTGGTATTGTGTCATATGTTAAAATCTCGCATGATTGTATTTAGCTTGCTTGCCAATTTCTTTACACTGCACTTTTCTCGCTCAACCAAATTCCATAGCGTGGCTTGCACTATCATTCATCCAGTTTTTCCTTGTGAGCAACTTATGCAAAATTTCAAATCTATATTCAATTCGTTTTCAAGACATCGTGAGGACAGATATACAGATGGGAAAGAGGTTTCTTTGACGATCAGCTAATAAAATAATAATTAAGTTTTTCTTAGTTTGAATACATAAATAAATCTGATTCTTGGTTTAACACGAACATACTTTTAAGGACCGTGTGCTAACGAAATCCCTCAACAAGTTGAGTCAACTTCGGACGTGTCTGCAGCTGTTTCAACTCAGTTGATTATCTGCCACCCTGCAAAGAAAGTCTCGCCAAGTTGTTGAGGTTCAAGTTTGCTCATCCACCCAGGTTGTTTGGATTTTTAAGAAATTTCTTCAGGAACTCTCAAAGAAATATATTTCCGTCTTTACCAGCATTCAGGTTCTTTAAACAGTAAACTTTCAACCACAGCAGTTTCTAAGTTGTTAATTTAAGTCTATCTTAATAAATTATGCAGTGTTTGTTCTTTCCTGTCATCAAAGACAAGTCTTTTCACAATGAATATTAGTGGGTAATCAACACTCATTATGAAGTAAATTTTCTAGGTTTAAAACTATGTCACTGTCTATTTAAATTTAAGCTATTTTGTCAGATAATTCATGTATAAATGTTGGTACTGTCAAAAATTTAAATGTAATTAATGACTAACATTATAATGTTACTAGCAATTATCATTAGTTGTATTAAAAAGGGGGTGTTGCCTTACTAACTGTATTACTCAAGTATAGTAACAGCAAAGCTTCAATAATTTTTTCTACGATATAAATATCACCACATATGTCCATACAAACAACCCATAACATTAATATAAGCGGGAATACATAACTTAAAAATAATTATTTGAAGTAAAAGAAATCTAAATTACATGTTTATGAAAAACTTTAGCCTCTACAAGTGTTGAACCCAATTGTCTTTAAGATCCTAATGATAGGTGTATCGTTAAAATAGTTATACTATATTAAAAATACCATCTCGATTTCGAAAGCAAAAATTTAAGAATGTCAGTTAAACGCTTTTAACTGAAAACGTTTCAAACGTCATAAACAAATTTATATTGACCTCCTCTGTAATGGAAATTGTTGCCTTTCAGTTAGAGAGCCAATCATAGCCTTACTCGCAGGCTTTGGAACGGAGTCAATTTCCCAATGTTGATACTAATTACTGTGCCGATGCTAATTGGCTGAATGCATGTTCGTTTGAACACAAAAACACGGTATCAAAGCATTTGGAAGGCTGTTAAAACGGATTTACATTTCTTACTAAATTTTACGAAAGGCAAATACTTTTAAGGTTATAACTTTAAATATTGCTACAGGAAGTCTTTTGTATTCTTGGAATATTTTACAACAAGCGTCTAAGTTTCAATGCAGTAGTATTATTAGTAGTAGTCTTACATATTACTGTTTGATAAAAGATGTTACAGAGCATAGTACTACGAATTGTTTGCAAGCAACTACTCGTAATACGTAGATAAACAAGATGATAAAGATGTCATCGTCAATATATACGATACATTATTGACGATGAATCTCTCATTTTAGACACTAAGTATGATGCAAAAGCAAGGAGATAACATTTTATTAACTAAATATGCCTGTGTTATAAAAGGAAGAAAACTTGTCTTTAAACTTTTTACTATCTTTAGTTAGTATTCTCTGTTAAATGACATTTATTTTATGATTTGGCCCGACTACATGAGATGTTTTAGATGAAATCGTACCTTTTTACTGCAATAATTGCATATAGTTATCGAATACTTAGTGAAAATAAATTGCTTGAAATTTTGTATGGACATAAAGAGTTAGTTTTTCAGTCAAAATATGAATCAAAATAGGAAAAAAAGCTCATAGATATGCTTTTTGGAACTTATATTTTGGATTTAGTAGTTGCAATTCTCAGGCCAGGTTTTTAAAGCCAGTTTCTTTATAATATAATCTTTCGGATTTTAGATCAGAGTTAGTGATAGTCCTGTTTTAAATTATATACGTGACTGTTACACTTTTCATCAGCATCTTCGATGTTGTACGTATCAACTCTCTCCCATGTTCTTTTTATTAGGACTCTCGCACAGGCCAGTGGCTCATGTGGAATAGATAGAATAAAAGGATAACCTAACATTAGTCTTATTAACGCAGATTTTTTATAATAGTCTATAAAGGAGAGCCAGTAGTAAAATAACATGTGATTTTAATTTATATCTTGGATGTTAATTTATATAGTATTCGACAAGAGCGTTCACCATATGGGTTTTGAAATTAAAGTTTATATTTTAAAGTAATGATGACATGAACATATGTTTAATGCACATTAAAATTCAATACGGTGTTAAAAGTGTTCTCTATTCATGCTAGAAGAAGAGAGAGCGTATTTTAAATACCACTGGAAGCGGCATGTTAACCAAAAAAGTGTATTATTGTGAAATTTTATATTCCACTAATCGGATAAGGAAATATATAACCAATAAAGGTTATATGTAACTAAATAAAGAAATAAATATTACTAAGGTATTGTTATAACGTCTCTGCCATAGGTATATTATGGTAGAAGAGAAGTTATACTCTTAAACAGACGAATGTTTAACTATTTGTTTGATAAGCATACGAATCAGATCTTTTGTTCAGCCTAAATAGCAAACAGACTAACTACGTTTTGAATACTTTTTAGTGCGGAATATCTAAAAATATTCATGCCAAGAACCTTTAAGGAATAATTTAATTTTGAGTTCCGTTTAGCCCATTTGTTTTTTTGTAGGTTATGGAAGTAAAAACTGTCAGCACAATTATCAACGATTGCTTATGGAAATTTCAAATGATGTTGAGTATTAAGTATGAAAATATTTAAATAGTTTGAAGTATTAAGTTTTTTTAAACTTAATATCGTACTATGAACTTATTGAATAATGGATACATTGTGACAACAAATATCTAGACATAATGGGACGTATTTTATATTGTAACGGTTATATCAACCGATAATTATTTCAAACATTTCTCTATTATTCCGCATGAAACAAAACAGCATCTGCTGCTGCAACCGTAATTCCTAAATGTTTTTAAATTATACGAAGATTTAAAATGATTTTTATAGGATTAAAACGGATAATTGTGTATGTGAATATTCTAATGGAGTCTGTGTAGAGGTAGCATATAAAAGTCGGGCCTCTAAAATGTTAGTAAAAAATTTTACTATTTTTAGCATATATTTATATAAGGCTATAGAGAAATAACAATGATACATATAAATGTTAACAGATTGTTAAGAAGTCTTTGTCATTGCGTAGACACTGTGGTTCCAAATGATAAAACTTGCAACGTCCAGATCATAAAAAATGTAATCAGCTGACGGAGAAAGTTGAACTGCCATCTGGCGGACTGGTGACTAATTACTGTGAAATTGCTTTAAATAAATCATTCGGGATGAGAGAAACTAGACCGAAACTTTTTACCTAAATTAATTAAAAGTTTGAGATATGAAAGTATTGTTGAAATAGTGACTACACATTTTTAGTCTTACAGCCTAAAAATGTATGTATATAATATTATTTATATACACACATATTTTTGATTCTGTGAAGCAAAGTTTGACGTGTTTACACACTGTGAATAATATTATATAATAAATTATATATTTATTTGTTATGCTAACTAGTCAAATATATTATTGTCTAAATGTTTGTTAATTTTTAATGAATATTAGAATTTAAGTAATCCTTAGCAAACAAGGAAAAACAAAAAGGTAATCTGTATATTTTAAAGGGTTAATTTCGATCGTAAATCTGAAATTATGAACCGGAAAGTGTATTAATTTATACATGAAAAGAATAAGTAAATTTTATTAACGGTTAAACTTTTTACAATTTAGGACAATTAAAATCATTACCTCGTATTTATTTGTGTTTGTTTTAATTCATAAAAATGAGAAAAACCAAATCCGTTTTATTTTATTCAATATCTATTCCCTATTTTTCAACACCAAGTTATGAGAGGCTAAAAGGTTTCCTCGTATTAGACGATTGGTGTCAACTACGGATTGCTTAGACTCACGGCAATAAAAAACTGATAGTAGAACGAGGGTACTTTACTTAAGTGATGTATTAAGTATGATTCTGATGTACTCCAGATGTTACAAAGAGAAGATTCCAAAATCGATAGGGCGATTATGAAAACGAGTCATCTCTAGGTAACTTTAGGTCATTTTTCTAGGTACTGAGCTGCTACCAAGGTGAAGAGATTTTTGGTGGTAGTGATTGATCTCTATGAGATACTGTTATATAAATAGAACAACTACCCTCGTTATGACACTACACTCTTCCTGAACCATACTTATGTAGATCATCCAAGAGATAATTATCTCATTATCTCATTCATATATTTTTCTGCCTTATAGAGAGACAATAACTCTTATAAAAAGAACTCCAGGGGGTTAAACAGGATCGGATACAAGGAAAAGAAGAAAATGGTCTAGGAATTATAATTTGCTTTGGGAGCAAAGTCTCCAGCCAAGTGGCATCGTTTGATCCGGCCTGAGCTCTGCACAATACCATTATTTTATAATGTAGAGTTACCAACGCAAGATAACGCCCACAATAAATAGATTGTAGGTTAGAATGTGGTATAAGTTATATACTATATCAAATTGGCTGTTAATGTAAAACCTATACTTTATGTTTGATATGCACAATAAATGTAGTTTATTCATTTCAAATCATAATTTTCGAATGTCCAACTTATCAAGTTTTTAGGTCCGGAATCTATGATGAGGAGTGAATATCAGAAACTTACCGTAGAATATTTCTTAAATAAATAAATATATATATATATATATATATATATATAATTCAGGTTAAATGAGAGAGTTTGTACTATACCTAAGATAAATCAGGGGTGATAAATGTCTAGTTGGAAAATTCAAACTTTAATCAAATATGGAAAAATTAATATATTATAAGTAAAATAAATGTTTATAGCAAATAGGGCACTCGTGGTGGGCACAGCTGCATAACATACATCGGGTCCTACAATGGCTCTTACAGTATTTGATGGGCAAACAATTTTGAATATATTCTACCCATATAAAAACTTTAACCTTCCATATGTTTATATAATTATTACCCTCCCAATTAGTATTTCTCATCTTGAGTACTGTAACATAAACACTACACAATAGTGTGAAATTTCTTTCAAGTAAATATTCGTCTTGCTAACGAACGAATCACAGCCTAATTGATAGGATATATGTTAATGTTAATTAAATTCACAATAATGGTATATTTGTTAAAAGTTATATAATGTCATATTCATTGATGTTAATGTAATGAAATGATATGAAGGTTCAAATGATAATTAATTATAGGTCACACTAACATAGTCTATTGTAACATTAATATAGCTTATTGCAAAGATTTGTGATTCTTACAAGGTCCCATCTCCGGTATAGCAAGACCGTCAGAAAGAGAGAGCTCATCAAAATTGTTATCAGTAACATTGCCGACTAGTAAAGTGCGATTTGGGTGTGGCATGGTAAGTTACCATCTAAGCTTTAAAACTGAGTCTCAGTTTAAGATCATTATTCACCTAGCAAAATTTCCCTGTAAATACGTACGTAGCAGACTACATAAATACGTAGTTTAGCAGACCTAATGAAAGCACGTGATTAAACATGAAACTCAGGTAAACAGACGGTTTTTCTTAATAAGGCCTAATCTGATTTCCTGAAATTCTCCATCATCTAAATACTGGCTTTTGCTTTGTGATTATTAATGGTTTCAAGGATCACTGATTCCCAAGTATGTTCTTTTACATCTTGTGCTCACAAGACGAATTAATAATGGCAGCTTTTTAAGGATAAAAGCTGGAGCTACAAAACCAGAACACTTGCTGTGAAATATAATATGATATACCTATCACTGACGTTGGAATGACCGAAAACATTTTAGAGTATTACGTTGAGAATTTCATTAACTTTGAGGATAAGTGTTGGTGTCGTAAACAAAACAGTCTCAAGGTGATGTTATTTCATTTCCTAGCAAATGGTATTCACACGAATGAAATAGCAAGGTTTTGGTGTACACAATCACTGAAAAATAATATTTTGAATAGATTCCAACTTCCAACTCGCTTCTGACATATCATTTACTTCAGCGTTCAACCATTGTTGGCAGCTCTCGCGAGGAAATGTCAAGTGGGGTCATGTTTCCAACAATGTTCCTTATACATCTGTCTTACTAATATACTATGCTATTACTGAAAACTCGTGTCGTTTAACGTGTCGCAATCAATAAAAACTGTGCAAATAAACATAATAAATGTTATAACTTTTCTGAACTTTCAGTGAAAGTTAATTTTCTACTTGAATGTATTCTTAATGAACGGAAAACCTCATTAAGCCAGTAACCAACTTGGTGAGTAAGTAAATTAATATTTGAGCAAACTCATTTATTCATAACGCGACGTTAGACTAAACTGATGAGGAGGGGGTCGGTGATAACTTACCGGTACAGAGGGCGGTCAGGGTGATAAGAGCCGCAAAACCGCTTAACTCCATCCTGCCGTTAAACCATGGCACTGTTATCCTTTCCGGACCGGACTAATGGGGTTGTAATGTCCGTTCGGTCTTCCGGCCACTTCGCCAAACCTGGAACAGAACGAAAAGATCAGATCAATATTAATGATCACCTTATTAATTTTCAACACTGATTAGTTTTTCTGTTTTTAGTAAACTAATACATTTCAAAGCATTGGAATTATAATTGACCACTTTTTATCTGAAAGGAAAAATATTTAACTTTACAATAAAAGAAGTACCATTCAGATACAAATGTTTCCTATAACACCCTAATTGGTTAATAAAATACATGGATGTAGAGAGTTTATAAGTCCAAAAGAAACAATGTCATTGTTATTTAAACTAATGTCACTGTTTACCACAGCGATAACATCTGTAAGATCCTGATCCAGATGGCTTATTCCTACATTTTATTGGATAAAGTTTCTAAAATCCGATTAAAAATTCTGTTACTTTTAAAGGCAAATAGTTTTTGTCATTAGCGATTTAAGTACCTAAAATAATTACAAAAATAAATACCCCAAAGCAGGCCTCATTTGACTGCGCAGATGTTGAGTAACTGTTTGCTTAAGATTTATAGCGAAAGTAAGAAGAGTGATCTCATATGATTTGGTGATGATAACTACTAAAATTCCATAGATACCACCTACAAATTCTATGTCTTTGTAATGTAGACAATCTACGTAGCAGAATCTTGTATCTGTCCAATGTTTGCCGCCCTCTATATTTTTTAACTTCGAGTCATAAAATGTGTATCGGTTTTACTTGAAACTCAATCTTATTAGAGAATTTCTAACTTTCAAAACTCATCTTAAAAAACTAACAATCAAGGTCGTTCGAGGGGGTCTGTTTCCTAATACCTAACAACGGTTAGTAGTATGAAACTAGGGACCGAAAAATCTATTTAATTACATTTATTTTATCAGCAACTGCACAGTGTACTTTCATATTGTAAATAATCAATCTGAATACCATGAATAATATGTACTTATTCAAAACATTTTTCATGTGTCATAAAACATTTATTTTCCCTACAAGAAGTATAAATGTATGTGTGTTACATTTGTCCTTTTGTCAACTCGAACATTTTGACATATATTTCTGATTGCCTTTTCGGTCTCTTTTATACTCAGAACCAACTAGAATCTTATAAACCTTGAGTAAGTTGAATGCTTAATCATTTTTTCTAAGTTTTAGTGACTTACAACTATCTCTTCTTCTGCTTATCTATAGGAAACACTTATATTTATAGTTTGAATAGCACTAAAAATATACACTACAATGTATTAAAATGCTTGATAAACCTTAAATATTTGAACAGTATTTCTTACAGTAAATTTTATGTTAGAAATAATTTTAATGATAAAAACAAAGCTACAACGGTGCAAGATTCATTAAAGTTACGCAACCTTTTCAGGAAGAGAATGATGGGTTTTAAGCGCTCGAAACACGCTCTAAACCAACTGTGACGTCGGGGCCCATGTTCCCGCCGTCTGGAAGTACTGGAGGGGGAGGTCAGCAAGGTGAGCGCCCGAGGCGGTGTGTACGTGAGAGGACTCCGGCGCGAGCGGACGTCCGAGCTCCCTGAGGGCCGATCTAGTGTAGGGCTTAGCCTAGTGATGGTCGTGAACGCGTGGTGTCCATGGTTCGGAAGTGTTGTCGTTTGAATAAAGTTGCTGTAATCTGAGCTGCGTTTGGTTCCTGAGTACACCCCCTTCGCCCCAGCTGAGCAGGAGGCGTGACAAATTGGTGGAGGCAGCCGGGTATCCTGAGGTGATCCAGAACCAAAGACGGATTAAACGATCCCAGGTTAGTAATATAATATTTAATAGTAATATAATATAATAGTGAATATTTCTTTTTAAAATTCGGATTGTTTTTTTTAAGTAAATTGATAAAGTTGAAAAAAAATGTAGATTGAAAGAACAAGAGAGAAAGTTAGTTTTTGATCCAAATAATTGTAGTTACCTTTTGAAAGCAAAGTGTAATTTGGAGTAAATAATTTTATTTGTTTTCTCGTAGCTTGTAAGCCGAACATAATTTTGTAGTTGTTGTAAGAGTAGCCTACTTAGCAGCCACAGTGCGTCGAACCAAGGTACCGGTAAGGGAGGCAACCTACCCGTGATGTAAACAAAGCTGTTTTCTTTTTATTGGTGAATAGAATAATTTTGAGAAATAGTTTGTGTTTTTATAAAGTGGTAAAAAAACAAAAAAAAACAAAAAAAAAACAAAAACCTGTCCATGGGTAGGCCAGGTCAAACCCAATTGGTACGACGACTGTCGCGGCAATTGAAATGTTGTTGGTGTTTTTGAATAACCCTTTTTTCAGGGGAATATGTATATTTAAATTGTTGATTTGATTTGGATTGTGATTGTGATTTTGATTTTGTTTTGATTTAATTTTGTTCTGATTTGGTTTTTATTTAAATCTTAATTCGTGATAGGGTGGAGCAATCGTATGTCGTCCCCAAACATCAAGTTTAGTGTAAAAACAAGAAGTCAGTCAAGGCTGACATCAGTTAGTGAGGTTCCCGAAGACCCAGGACAACCCCAAAGAACATCTTGAGGAAGTAAGAACCGTAGCTGAAGTCGATTTAATTCCCCTACCTGGTAGTGGTCCTGACGGTGAAGAGGAAGTAGAAGCTATGGCTGAAGCCAGGGGGCCTGTTATTACTCCAGGAAAGTTCAGGGCGGAATGGAGGACAACGTGGAGGAGTATCTAGCCCAATTTGGGAGAGTGGCAAAGGCCAATGGCTGGAACGAGGATAAGATGTTGGTTATTCTCCCCTGTTACCGGAAGGGGCAGCTCTGAAATGGTACGAGAACCTAGAGCAATCTTTAGGAGCCAATATCACCTGGGAGCGGGTAAAGAATGGAATGAAGGATACTTTTCAAGCAATCGCTTGGGATGAACAGATGGGAGTTCCGACTGCGGATGCGGATGCAAGGGGAGGAGGAGCCCGTAGAATCGTATGTACAAGATGTGTTAAATTTGTGTTCAAAAGTGGACCCCGGAATGAACGAGAGAAACTAAGATCAAACATGTTTTTAAGAGGATTAAGGCCATCTCTATTGGAGAAAGTGATGGTGATGACCCAATGACAATCTAGAAAGCCTACTGGCTAACGTAAGGAAGATCCAGACCGCACGTTTCATGGCTGGACAGCGGGTAGACCACCTACTGGCGGAAGTCTCATCAAAGGCGACAACTACAGGGAACGCCAGTCAGCCATCAAAGACTGAAAGAACACAGGAGCTAGAAAGCAAACTAGAAAACTTAACATCTGAATTTGCCAAGTTAAGCATGCGTCTTCTAGAACAGCAGGAGAAGAATCGAGATACACGAGGCCGCATGACTGAGAACAATAAGCAACAGCCAAGGGTTTCAGATCGAAGTTCCGAGGGAAAGAAGAGCACAAGATGGTGAACAGTATGGAAGGTGGAACCGAGGGAGAGCAAGAGGAGCCTACTCCACCTCGAATCGTGGAAGAACTAGTGGAACGGTCGAGTGATATGCTACCAGTGCAATAGACCCGGTCATTATGCTGTTGCCTGTCGCTCAGGAAAATCAGGGAAAACGACAGAGGGAACCACTAAATCAGGGAGCGAGTGGTTCCGCTAGAAATGAGCTCCCAACAACAGAGGATGAGGTCTTGTGCCAAGAACATGAGCGCCGAGAATGGCAATGACACATGGAGGAGATACAACCGTAATCCACGCCATGAGTATCGCCGTGGGATTTTACCAACGCTATACTCAAGGAATTCCCTCGTCCCCCGAGGCCAGATACTGTTAGGACCGTGGGAGTATTGGAAATAAAAGGAAAATTAAATCAGAGGACAATGCCAATAATATTAGATACTGGGGCCTGTGTGAGTTGTGTTGATGAGAATCTGGTAGCCAACGTGAGAGACAGGATTAAAGCAGTACAAGGAATGAATGTTAAGACAGCCACCGATGAGCCGGTACAGATTTTGGGTAGAATAGAAAATTATCTTAGAAATCAGCCACTGTGTGATATTGTTCCCAGTGTTTGTGGCCAAAGAGTGGGTGACTGTTGTATCCTGGGTAACGATTTCCACCTGAAGTTTGGTACAAAACAATAGATTTCTCGAGGAGAAGAGCCCAATTTATAATCGCCCAACGGAAGAAAAATATCTCAGTAGATTTCCTCAGCGCGGAAAAAGACGCCAAGTATTTGCGTCCACCTCCAGACCCCTCGTGGTTGAAGCACATACAGTTTGAAGAAAGACAACAGATACAGGCGAGAGTAATATGTGATGAATTCTATGAACTCCCTCCAAGAAGTCAGAGACTCCTGAAAATTAAGTACGAAGGTTTTGCTGCCCACTTTAGGAGTTATGGAACCAAAGGAAGGAATATTTAGAGAAAAATCTGTTCTAGTGCCCTACGGATTGACTCACGCCGAGCCACCTAACCAAATATTGGTGATGAATCTGGCAGATGATAAAAAGTGCCTACAAAGAGGCGAAGTGTTAGCGGAGGTATATGAAATATTGTGAACTGCGAGAAGAAACCGACCAGCGAAGTCAAGGGAGCAAGACAAGAAAAGAGCGAGCTTGAGGAGGCAAACATAGATATTAATCCGCAATTATCCCCAGAGAAAAGAAAAGCCCTACTTAAACTGCTGACAGAGTTTAGAGACCGCTTTGCCTGGAAAATAAATCTCAAATAGGACGAAAACAAACGTGTGTGAACTGGCCATTCCACTCACTGACGATGTATATGTAAAGTCTAATAGTATGTCTGCTAGAGTCCAGAGGAGTTTTAAGTGTGATAGGAGATTTCGCCCATTGGTGCTGGTGGAGTAACGACCTAAACGACAGTTAAAACCTTTATTCACTAATCAATATTTAATGTCAAAATTTTGAAAATAGCTTAAGTGAGCAAGTAACTGAAGCCTTTTCAGAAATAGAGAAATGTCAATTTAGGTATGAAGAATTACAGTGCAGAAGTAGAGAGGACCTTCGCACGTGTCGTGGATGTTGGCGTTAACATAACCAAGTTAATCGATCGATTTCAGAAGCAGGAATTCACAAACGAACAGAGAAATGATCACAAGAGTTTTTAGTTTGTTTACAGGTGAGCGCGCACCATACAGTACGTCAGTTACAATTGTTACAACTTGTTACACGCCTAGAGATATTGAGTCAATGTCGAGAGGGGAAGATCCCGAATTCTATAATAACTGTAGATAAGCTAAGAGAGGATTTAACAAAATTAACAGTTGCATTAAAAGCGGACAGCTATGACCTAGCGATACCAGTGGAGGAAGTGTCTAAAATACCTTAAGTTAGAAATAGCTGAATTGTGTAATTTTCTGGTAACTCAATCTTAATAAATTTGCAGATTCCAATCAAGAAACTTACGTCCCAATGGAGATTGTATACCCCCTTTAATAATACCTTTTGCGTGGAATAACCAGACTTGTACCATTAAGCAGGAAACGTCATTTTTGGTCAACAGTGAAGACAGTATGGTAGTGATACAGGGAGCAGCCTTGCAGCACTTGTCAGCCGAATATTAATCCACTATGCTATGTCCCTAGATACGCCGGTGATGCTGTGTCCGGATCACGTTGCCCTAGAAAAAACATTTATGGGTGGCGACCATACAAGAGCTGAGCTCACTATGTGTATTTTTCATGTGTGTCAGGTGACGTGCCACTTATCACCCAGGATAGACGACTTCACCTATGTACTAACCCATATTGTTGAGCATTTAGAGTTTGTGTGCAGATACACTTCGAACACTACAGTTAAGATAACAGAGCTTAAGAGCCTGGGTGCACTACACGTGAGAGTGCCGTGTGATTGTAGCTTAGTCGCTGACTCCCACATTTTGGTTTCAGAAAGCTATCCGTGTAGACAGGAAGCGGATAAGTTAGCTGTGGCACACATACTTCCAGATTCGTGGTCAAAATTAAAAACTTTGAAAATCACCTCTAAAATTAATCATGTTTCCAGCACTTTCGAGACACTAGACGAAATGCTTAGACAACGAATGGACTAGTCAAGCTGCCGCACTGGAATTTATCTTTTTCAGAACATAGAAAGTTAGAGAGCCCGACGCTTAAGGTTTTGTCATGGAGAGGGACATGTATACATCACTGTCAGCCGTGCTGCACTCCATTTATTTTTGTTTACTAACCATAATTGTTGTGAGAAATCCCCATCTAGTAGGCTTAGGTATAGGAGCATTTGTGAGAGCAGAAAATGAAATATTCTCCCCGAATCAGGAACAATTTATTGTGGATTTATTTTGTGGCATTATAATAATATTGGTTCTGAATTGGTTGTCGGTACGTCGTGGGATTATGGGGTAAACTGGAGATCCAAGGTATCGAGACGAAAAGGCGACGACATAGCGATGACCGCCAAAACGTGACGTCAGAGACGATGGCTTGCCAAAGAACTTACCTATCACGGAGGTCGATGGAAAGGAGCTGAGAATCACTCTTAATTGGTGGGACCAAGTTCGTGATCAGGTATAAAGGATACCAGGTAATCGTTGTAACCATAGGTAAACTTCGAGGTAAACTGTATAACTGTGAACGTTATAGTGTATGATTAATAAAATGTATAAAATATATTATTTCAGAGGAGATTATTGTTATCATTAATTCGTAAAACATGTAAGTCCAGTGTGTGAATGAAAATGTGGGGAGTGTGAAAGTTTGAAAAAAACCGAGTGGCCACTCAGAGTGAATGTGAGTGAATGTGAGTATTAGCTAATATAAGAGTTTATATTCCCAAAACTGTTTATTATGATTGACTAGGTGAAATACATGTTCTGTTTTCAGCGGGTACGTATACATACGCCAATATCAGCGTGGAAGTTGATTTTGACTAATAATAATTAAATTGTAAACTCGTAATTATTCTGTAAATACAGGGGGACCCTTGAAATAGTTTTAGAATTCCTAGATTAGGTTAAGACTTAATGTTTAAGAGGATTGGTACGTCGCAATGACATAAATAATTTTGTTAGTAAAATATAATTGCCTATTGTATTATAACATTTAATAATAATTTATGTTGTTCTTCCAGTTGTCATTAACGTAATTATGAATTAACCGTTGACAAGTTAGTTTCTAAGATTGTAACACCGTATACGAAACCAAATGTTGTATATTGGTTATGCTAACCAATGTTAAGAACTAAGTAATTACTTTTGTAATTTGTTTGTAATTTTGGGGAATAAAAAATAATCAAGTATTTAACTTGTCAATGCATACAAAGTAACTTATACGTTGTTCGGGTATAGTTAGCTATTAACATATTCTTGTGTGGTATTGAGGTAGTTATGTTAAAAGGTAGTTTAGATGTATGTAAAGAATAAAATTTAAGAGATAAGAGCTTTGTTGAAAAACGAAGTCATTTCATGCTAAGTCTTAGAGCACCGGTGGGAAGTCCAGTAGCTCAGAGCCAGGCCGGTGACCCGAGAGGTCAGGTGACCAGAGTGACCAGAGAGGCCGGACGGCTACTGCTGACCACAGCTACTTTTGTCACGTAGACACTGCGCTGCCGCTGAGCAACCACTTCAGTTACAAAACTTTTGTACCACCTCTTGCACTGTAAATATCTGTATCCTTGTAGTACATGGTTACGCTTATAATGTCCCTACTGTAGTTTGTTTCACTTGTCTATGTTAATGAGTAGGAAGATGTCAAATATCTAGAATAACCTTGTCGTGGACTTTTAGTTACAATTATTTTAGTTTGGGTCCCTATAATAACATCCACTTTGTAAGGTTATTATCTATAAAAAAAGGTGTTTTTGCAATAGTAAGTGATAGTATGGGTAGATAATAAGGATTAATGTACTAGTTTAGTAATTTGGTAAATAGTTCTAATAATAATATTATCATGTTTGAATTGGAATAATCGTCATTGTACTAGATCATAAGAAAGGGCAATATAGAGGGATTAATATATTTTGTTTTGTATGACTCGCACAGAACAGCTGAATGGTTCCGGAATGTGTCATGAACTCATTTATTCATATACAATTATAATTTCTAGCTTCAAGTAATTATAAAGACATGTAAAGTTGATTAATGTATTTTTAATATAAAATGTCGAATATACCTACACGTAAGGATATATGTATAATATAAGGGAATGGACACCACCGCGGTATTTAAGAGTAAGTTTTTAGGAACTAATGTTTCTGTCAAATAAATGCGATTACACCAAATAGCAAAACATTGCTAACTAGAGTAGGTAGATAGGCTCTCGTAGGACAACATGTTTTTGTAGAAGGCAAACCTTTGTGAGGAACGATTCATTGCCTGTTGCTGGGAATAACATTAAAATTAATAAACTTTCCCTGGAAATGTATTAGTGAAGCGGTACCAATGGGAGCGAACGACTGAGGGCTCGTGATCGGCCGTCCCAACTTCAGAGACTTTATGTGTGATCGGGCCGTCCCAACGGCAGAGACTTTATGTGCCAGTGTAAATGACTGTCCCTGAGAAGTGGCTGCCGCAGTGTCGTTTTGTTCCCCATGTGTTTCCTCCACATCTAAAGACAAATATTGACTGTTGGAGAACCCCGACCGCTAACCACACTGTTAGCGATACGCGGCGAAAACGTGAGGGTAGACGCCATGGTAACTTGTGCACGTGACCCAGCCGCCCAGCTGAACACAACCAAGGGACCCAGCTGCCAGGGCCTGGAAGAATGAAGAAGACGAACTCCTCCTAGAGGGCCATCCACCCCAACAACCACCCTTAATTTTGACTGGGGGTGTGTGACGTCGGGGCCCATGTTCCCCGCCGTCTGGAAGTACTGGAGGGGGAGGTCAGCAAGGTGAGCGCCCGAGGCGGTGTTGTACGTGAGAGGACTCCGGCGCGAGCGGACGTCCGAGCTCCCTGAGGGCCGATCTAGTGTAGGGCTTAGCCTAGTGATGGTCGTGACGCGTGGTGTCCATGGTTCGGAAGTGTTGTCGTTTGAATAAAGTTGCTGTAATCTGAGCTGCGTTTGGTTCCTGAGTACACCCCCCTTCGCCCCAGCTGAGCAGGAGGCGTGACACAACATATCTTTGAAAGTTAATAGACGACAATAGTAAAATTTATAAATTTAAATATTAATCGGATGTCCTCTAAGAAGTAAATTTATTGTTAACCGTGCTAGTTCTCTCAGGTTTGAAATGGTAAATTAGACCATAAAAATTTGATGTAAACTTAATTATTTACCTTAATATATATATATATATATATATATATATATAATATAAATATAATAATATATATATATATATATATATATATAAAATATAATAATATATATATATATATATATATATCACATGTTTATAGCTAGAGACGCTTACAACCAACACGGTGACGCTGTAGATAGATGTTTAATAAATGTCAGATACTGAGATAACGAACGACTGACATTCGGCTAAAAACCGCGGCTTTCATTATCGTAACACACACTCATGACAATAAAGTGTGTACTAGTAATGAGTTTAGTGCTACAAATAAATTTGTAATAATCAAAAACATTTTGTGAAAATTTTACTATAATTGCTTTTAAATAATTGATATCAATGATCTACAATAATTTGATGATACAGTAATGAGTTTTGTGAGATATCAATGATCTACAATAATTTGATTATACAGTAAGAGATTTGTGCAGGTTTAATATTTCAATTAACTACAATCATGATAGGGAAATCCGAAAAACGCGTGCTAAGGTATGTATTGAGGATTTAAAGCTGAGTAGACATTTCCGGTTCGTTAAGGTATAACCGGAAAGCCAGACAGAATAAACCGCAAATTGCTTCCTAATTTTTATAATGCGTTCAAGATCAATAGTGAATCTATCACGAACCGAGCGAATCCTATATTAAATTTAACTGGGATCGTTATTTTTCAAAGAGATTTTTAATTAAGACGTGGGGAAGGAAACTAAAAGGATACAACTATATTGTACTATGCAGCAATATTACCGATTCACTGTATACTTATTTTATAAATAGTGTTGATCTACATTTAAATATCGGAGATAATGTCGTGAGATGGGTTGGAAAAGTTTAAAGATATTCAATATCATGGGTTGCCATTATCTACCTCGATCGAGGTCATAATATCCCTCTACTTCCTCCAGACTTCTCTTATTTCAAACATAATACCCAAGTTTATACCGTCAGTATCAACCAAACATTGGCTTCATTCACTTTATAATATTAAATTCATACTACCAGTTTTGGTACATCGCCATACTTCTTTTTTGATTTAATAAAAATAATTCTTCAGTTTTAAGAAAGTTAAGCCAAGCGTATGTTGTTTTAAAAGAAATAATTAATTATTAAAGAATACTTATTTGTTTCTGTGAAATACTTCGAAAATATTTTCACAGAAGTTCTGTTAAAACAAATAAATCTTGCTCACAAAGACCTTTCGTTCTGTCTGAGGATGCAATGTATCACTGGCCTTTATCTCGACTCTTTCCAATACTTTTCCTCTTAAACTTTATTCCATCCACTTTAAAAATAGTGAAAACAAATATAAATGTTGAGATGGTGCATTGTTCTCTATCACTAGAAATTTTCACTTATTTGCTAAACTTGACATATGAAACAATAAATGTTGAGACGTTTAATAAATTTAACACTCTTAAAGTAGTTACCAATGGAATAAATCAAAACATATTGTATAAAGTATGAATATATGCACATTTATTTTCTTCTTCACAGGAAAATACTTGAAATGACAAGTAAAAAATGTTGCATATTCATTACATTCCTAATCTAACCATTTTAAGAAGTTTAATTAAAATTAACAATGAAATATTGTTGGTATTACACATGATTGTAATAGACCATACAAAATAACCAATTCCCGAATTTACTGCATATTACAATAGGAAATTGGCACCGGAGTTACAACAGATGAAACTAAAATAATTTAACATGTATTGATTAGTACAAAGCACCGAATATACTGAATATTACAGTAAGAAATTGACATCGGAATTACACCAGAATTACACTAAAATAATGAAATAGCTGTTCATTAGTACAAATCGCCAAATTTTCCGACTAGTACAGTAGGGAATTTACTCTGAAAATGCACCATATTAAACTAAAAAAATGAATAGGAAAAAAACAATGTTTTTGCTAAGAGAATTTAACCTCGTAGAATTATTTTAAATCATGAATTGCGATTATTTTCATAGAGCAAGCACCAAGGTAGGAACGAATGGATTAATGTCTATAGTTTGGACCAGTAAGCGAAACAGGGACGTTTCCCTGAAATAGATAAAAATGGCATTAAGACTTATTAGAAGAGATTCCTTCCTTGCTACTGAATCGATTAAATTAAGTAAGACATAACAGACCCTTTTGTTTGTAGCGCCTAGTGGATCCACTTTATATTGTTTTCCTTTAGAGACCAAATAAAAAAGTTTCGGAAAGTTCCCAGTTACTTTCAGTGTTACTAAGCCAGAGTTAGTGACTGCAGTATTATTGACAGGAATTCCCCTAAAATATATTTTACGGCATAATTGAAAGTTAGAAATATTTGAGGAGCCAGCGGGTCTATTAGGTCAATCTTATCCTTGATTTCCGGATAATTAAGATTAATCTAGTGTACCAATGTAGTAAATGTATACATTTATATAGAGTTCGGTGGCTGTTTGAAACGCTGCCAGTTAAAAATTGAAGACTGAAGACGATTCAAAAACTAGAAATCGTATTAGCATAAAAGCAAATTTTAACTTTTCTTATAATATTTTACCGTTTTATGAGGCTAAGTACTCGTATAAAGGAATTCACTTAAGGAGTTGCATTTTTATTATATTTTTGTTGGAAAACATTCTTTAATCTCATTTAATACACTTTTATGCTATGAATAGATTATGAATGTGATGTTGACTACTGTGGCTTTGATCATTTTGACAATCTAGTTTTAAATAATGTCAACGTGTATACCTGTAAAGTGTTATAGCAAATATTTTACATGAAGTGCTAAATAACAATTCATTAGGATCCTGGAAGTAATAGTCTGATTTAAAGGTTATCAGTAGTCTCCTCGAAGAAAATAAAAATAAGGATTGGTAAATACAAACTGACAGATTGACAAAAAAATTCAATTAACGTCAATATGATGCGAATTTGGGCTTTACTTGCAGAATTTTATTGAAATATTTTTAAATATGATAAAAAATAAAACAACTTTTTGACAATTTTTATTTTTGATATTTTTATGTACAGTTAATATGAAAAGTTGAGTAAGGACTCAGCGTATCCGTAATGTTAATTTACTCGAAATGGGCTTTTGTTTAAGATGGAAGGCTTATTTTTTAGTTTTAAATTATATTTGCCTGTATACATTATCTTTTATTTCAACGAATTTTCTATATTTCTAATGACGTAATCAAGAACTTCAATAAAATTACACTTTACACTCATCTTTGTAAACGTAATATTATTGACGTGGGTAACAAGAAATATGTGTTTAGAATTCGAAATATGGTTGTAGTTTCCTTTTATCGATACTAAATTAGGCTACAGGTGATTTTATGTGATTCGGACGTCATCCCATGTATTTTGTAGGACAGGTTACTATTAATCCGCACTATGTATTAATCCTATTAGGATAATAGGAGACATTAAAGGCAACCGCAGAAACCGTAAACAGAAACCAACGTGTGGTCGCAGTGGTTTGAGTAGATAATATGCTGGTCTCTGATGCATTAATCGGATACATTTTCCCTGCACTCCCTTCACATTATGGACCCACAATTGGATGTACAGACCATGACTGTATTTCGTGAGCTGCTGATGCTGCTAATTTACATGATGCTATGAAAATTGTATAGCACGTTAATTTCGGGAGACGAGAATATAATTCAATGTTCTTGTGTTCTACTCTGCTGTGTAAACCGAATATTACGAAATTGCATGAAAAAATTATGCTTTAGTGTATTTATATATTGTAAAAATTTTATAAGAAATAAAAATTTACATTGAAAACAAAAATAAATCCATTACTTATTAAAAATACAAGATACTCCAGAGAGTAAGGAGATCCCTATAAATATTACACTGCAGTGGAAAAATATTAGGTGTACTGAAAGAGTGGGATGTGTGTAATATTTTGTAGCCCATTATAACAGACAAATGTGTTCAATAATTTGAAACTATGTTCAATAATTTATTCTAATCGTCAAAGTAAAGGAAAGATGAGGAATCCTCTATATATTTTTTTTATATTAACGCATAACTTTTAAATTAAGAGCACTTGAAACTTCAAATATCAGGTGATATTTACGCATTACAAAATATTCAATGTTCGGAAAATATAATATAAGTATTCAATTTGATGCCCACTTATAGAATACGCGTATACCCCTATGTGGAAAAATCAAAGTTACGATGGAGTTAAAAGACTGGAATTTAGAATGGTACTATACTATGGAAGACTTTAGATATCCTAAAAATATTTTGCAGCTGACGCTTTTGGACGAAACATAAACGCAGTTGTAAAAGTAAAGATCTTATTTTATCAGGCGAAGTTACGGCTAAGAATACCTCTCTAACACTTAACCTGGGTACTAACGGCTTAAAGATGACTTCCGAACCACCACCAATGGCCGGGCAGGCGGATTGCTTGAAAGGACAGCATCGCTCAGCGGTTACCCATCAAAGCAGCAGCCACGCTCGACGTTGCTTGATCTGGTTATCTTGCGATGACCGTTGTACTAGCTAGCTAAACCATGCCATTGGCGTATTGGCATGTATTGTGGGGAATACAGATAGACATCTGTGATGTTTTCTGGTGCAAACATTATTACACAATGTAGAGCCTTATCTTAAGTCAACAGATGTACTATTTGTACAGGGGAGTTTAAAATATGAAACTTTATTGTGAGCTGAAGTTTAAGGTCAATATAAATTTTTAATATTTAAAAATAGGTCTCATTAGTATTAAATGTAGGTTCATTGTTTAAATTAAATTGGTTTGTATTTGTATTGTCTATTTAATAATCTATGAGCCATTTAAAATGTTACGATTTTATTTATATGCAAACTATTAGACTAGATTTATCGTCAAATTATTAATGATTTCAACATGATATTGAGAGATGAAAGCCACAAATAAAATATAACTTTCTTTAGATTGAGCCAGAAGGGTATTTATTTTAGTCTATGCTATATGTACTGGGCACTTTATTAGATTAATAATGCATTTATGCTACGAACATTACATTTGTGTTGTGGTAATCACATATAACGTTCCTCAAAGCAACTCAAATGAAGTTGCACATGTTGGTTTAAATCAAGTTATTCTCAAAGTCTGATATGTTAGGATCTGAATAATTATATTTTGCGCGAAACTACTGTGAACCAGTGGATTTGCATACAGTGTATAGTACTACTAATAATAATTTATGTCTATTTCAAACTCTATGATATACTCATTGAAGTAACAAAATACACTATGAGGCAAAAAAGGGGGGAAATGGTAATACTTATGGACAAATGCCGTATCTCTTTATTTTCCTTTTCATTCATTTTAGTAAATATAAATAAATTGTTATCAATTCTGATAGAACATTTTTAAGAAGAGCACAATTAAACGTGTTCTATAAAATGTAAATACTGCTAGATTTCTAAAGATTAAAAATAAGAAGTTATCTCAGTTTTCATTCATTTAAATAAAAGTTTAAATTGAATATCTTTGTAAAAGAAGACATGTTACGTCTTCCACATGATTGTGAACGGTTTATTTGTCTACGAATAAGAGAATTTAACATTTAATTCACTTTATATACAAAATTAAAATTCTTAGACAATTCCTCAGTTGTCCTGCCTTCTGCTGGCCGTGATGTTATGTCATGTTTAATATTCGTGTGTGATAGGACTATCTAAATATTCTGTTTCTCGTACTGTTTAATTCATTCGTTGTGTTTGTACTGTGTTTTTAAATTTTAACCTATAACCGCTCCAGATAGATAATCCTTGCTTTTAATATTATTTAATGACATCAGATTAAAAGTAGAATTTATAGTGTGAGACTACAGTATGAACTATTTGAAGAAGGAACATAGTTGTTGTTATTAATCGTACCAGACAGGGGAATCTGTTAGGTTCATTTTAAGTGCTTAAAAAGAGGATGTTTAAGTTTTGTAAGTTTTAAAGTTGCTGATTATATTCAGTTTTAATTTTACACAGAAGTTCAGGTGGCTTATAAAATTGTAAATTGTCAACGAGATTTTTTTTAACAATAACTTTCAACCCCAGTGTTATGAAAAATACGAGATAGATTTCAAAGTTATTTACTTATCAAGGAAAATACTTGAAATAATACGATACGAGGACAATATTACAACATATTTAGTATAAAAGTATTGTATTTTAAACTATATTTGAAATGGATGTCATGTTAATAATTGGAAGAGAAAAAAAGAGAGAGCTTCGAACAGCTGCAGTGTTTTTACAAGTATAAATAAATATAAATTACATACTGCTGAATTGTTACTTTAAATTATTCGTCACTCATATTTAACGATTTTACAATACTTTCTGTTGTTCACCTTTACCAACAACCGTAAAATATATTTACCATTCATTTTCTGTACGTTCCACAATTATTATTGTTACTGAGTTTATGAATACATGTTCTTTTGTTGGTAAATGTATTGCTGTTATTTCCAAACCTACAAAAACACCTTATGTTACTTAATAATTTAATTATATAAGGCAAATTGGCTCATATTAGCATGCACAAATAAAATTTGATTTATTAGGTGTTTTGACTTAAATTAAACGCATAATTATAGTAATTTTAGATGTTTCCATCGGCATGAGACTGGTGAAAAGACTGTAATAATAGGAATTTTTCTGTAAGGCCTCGGTATAAATCTTACATAAGTATAAGAAATATTAAACGCAAACCATAAAATCTGTATCCAATAAATCTTAAAGATTTAAAGGGATTTGTAGATTGAAATGTAGAATTGACACCTTGCATTTTTACATATTGGTATAATGTAACTTATTACTTAGTAACTGTTATGTAATCGATAATGTTATCCTTATTAAAGTAATATGATAGTTTATGTAATACACAGAAATTGGAACTAAAAACATTTGATTTGTTCTTTTGTGTAATGCTGTCAGTTAAAAATATATTATATATATATATATATATATATATATATATATATATATATATGTGTGTGTGTGTGTGTGTGTGTGTGTGTGTATACACCTGAATTATTATTATTATGTCTCTTAAAATGGGATTTAATAGACTGGATTAGAATATAATTTGGTCATTAAAACTGGATAGTTCGTGAGAAAATTTAACGGTAGCTGAAAAATTCCATTAGTCTGTAAGGGCACCCGGAATAAATCACGAGTATAATTTTTTTGTTTATCCTGATTTACAACTGACATCTAATATGTATAAGTGTTGAAACCTCCAAATATTGAATGCATTCAAGGTGTATCGTATTAGTTAGCTATTCAATGTATATCATCTAAGGGCAGAAATGTACTTTGTTGATAACATTTGGACAATACAAACCCTTTGTGTGTGACATGAGGTAACTTGGTTTATACCACTGTTCACTATCAATTTGTGCCAATGTCCAGTCAGGCTAATCAGTTCTCATCAGCGCAATCGAATAGCGCCATGTGGTTCAATTAATTGTGTCTGCGCCAAAAATATCACTGCCACGGTCATAGTTAGCGCAAGCAACGCAAGTAATCTATAAGATTAAAGTTATAAAACGTAAAATAATTATCGAATGTGTATTTTTTAATATGTGTTAATAATTGAGAAATGTATGTATGAATGTAGCAGGAGTCATACATAATTTTAAGTATCAAACAGTTGTAGTATAGTTCTTTCCAGTCTTAATAAATAATCAGGATAAATAGAAAATTTTAACTTTATTCGTACAAATTGACTCTCATTGTCAGCTGAGCGTTATCGAAACTTATCACTCTATCAAAATTTTTGTGTAACCATCGTGACAAAAGAAAGTCGTAGAATAAAAAAATAAAAAAACAAACAAAGTACACACAGATATTAAAACATACAGATTGTACATGGTATTACATGTAACCCAAAAACATGTATCTTTAAACAATAAGTATTTCATTTTATCTTAACATAATTAACAATATTCATTATTGAGTTCTACAATGATGGTACATACTCTCTCTCTTTCTCTCTCACTCTCTCTCTCTCTCTCTCTCTCTCTCTCTCTCTCTCTCTCTCTCTCTCTCTCTCTCTCTCTCTCTCTCTCTCTCTCTCTCTCTCTCTCTCTCTCTCTCTCTCTCTCTCTCTCTCTCTCTCTCTCTCTCTCTCTCTCTCTCCCCCCTCTCCCACCACTCTTTCTATATATATATAGAGGTGTAAAGGATATATATATATATATATATGTGTGATACGATCACACATGTAGCCTAACTATCCTCATTAACGCTTAAAACACTACTTTAAAGTGACTTGTTCTGTAGATTTTTTTTTATATAAATACTGATGTGAAACTCAAGAAAATAAAAAAAAAATTAATGTATCACATGAAAAAAACTTTTGAAAAGTAGCATTAGTACACAACACCACGTATTGAGTGTCAGGCAACAGTTACTCTTTATAAAAATACTCATTAAATGTCCAACTGAGAGAGGTAAAGAGGTGAAATGGGGAAGGACTGGAGAGGTGTAAGGGATATATATGCTACTTCTTAAAAGTTTTTTTCATGTGATACATTCAATTATTTTTTTTTATTTTATTGAGTTTCATATCAGTATTTATATAAAACAAAATCTACAGAACAAGTCACTTTAAAGTAGTGTTTTAAGCGTTTATGAGGATAGTTAGGCTACATGTGTTATCGTACCACATTTTTTTATATCTTATGCATTGTTTGAGTCTGTTATAAATATATTCATTCATTATTCCTGGTTGTCAGTATGGTTTCCCATTCGACCAATGTAAAAATATTCACTAACGGTCATACAAATCCCACTAAGTGACATCCACCATCATCGATCTTAGCGCTCCTCACATGTAAATGCAAAATTTCAAGTGTATAGGTCAATTAGTTTTCGAAATATCGTACGGACAGACAGACAGAAATGAAATATTTCTAATCCCACAAGCTACTTCTAAGCTTAGCCAGTACTGTGATGTGTTTTTCGGAAAAGAAAGTAGCAAATAGCGTACCGTAATAAAATCAAGCAGCATGAATTACATATCCTTACATTTGTTAATTACACGATGTCACCATTTATTAACATGGTGTAACATGTAATTTATTTTTACCGTGTATAAAATATGATTGTTTTTAAAATGACATTAAATGTGTTAGAATAAATCTGTAACAATGTTAAATTTTATTGTTTGTGCGCTTAGTAAAATTCAAAATGTGTCATAGAACAGGGAGAATGCTTGCTGTAACTGGGACAGCTTGTAGTTATTGAATTCAAAGTCAAACCCTCTGTACGGACACAAGTGGATTTTATTATACCCTTCCTTTGAATATATGTATGTTCTTGTGTTTAGTATAATGTCTTTCCTTCCCTCATGGTATAACAGATGTACTTCTCTCCCTGTATAAATACATACCAATACCTATCTATCTATCATTTCAAATTTTATACCACCTGTTTACATACTTAATTATTAATTTTAACAACGGAAAAAACTTTATTTTTAAGGAACCATTATAAAATAGTCTTTGTAAATCTTTATCGTGGCACAGCTCATTTCAACAATTTCAATCCTTCTACTAGAAAATTTTAACTTTATTCGTAGAAATTGACTCTCATTGTCAGCTGAGCGTTTTCGAAACTTATTACTCTATCAACATTTTTGTATTTTTGTATAACCATCGTGACAAAAGAAAGTCGTAGAATAAAAAAAAAAAAAAAAAAAAACAAATAAAGTACACACAGATATCAAAAAATACAGATTGTACATGGTATTACATTTAACCCAAAACCATGTATCTTTATACAATAAGTTTTTCTTTTATCTTAACATAATTAACAATATTGAGTTCTACAATGATGGTACATACTCTGTCTGTCTGTCTGTCTGTCTCTCTCTCTCTGTCTCTCTCTCTCTCTCTCTCTCTCTCTCTCTCTCTCTCTCTCTCTCTCTCTCTCTCTCTCTCTCTCTCTCTCTCTCTCTCTCTCTCTCTCTCTCCCCCCCCCTCCCCCACCACTCTTTCTATATATATATATAGAGGTGTAAAGGATATATATATATATATGTGTGTGATACGATCACACATGTAGCCTAACTATCCTCATTAACGCTTAAAACACTACTTTAAAGTGACTTGTTCTGTAGATTTTTTTTTATATAAATACTGATGTGAAACTCAAGAAAATAAAAAAAAATTTATGTATCACATGAAAAAAAACTTTTGAGAAGTAGCATTAGTACACAACACCACGTATTGAGTGTCAGGCAACAGTTACTCTTTATAAAAATACTCATTAAATGTCCAACTGAGAGAGGTAAAGAGGTGAAATGGGGAAGGGCTGGAGAGGTGTAAGGGATATATATGCTACTTCTCAAAAGTTTTTTTCATGTGTTACATTCAATTATTTTTTTTATTTTCTTGAGTTTCACATCAGTATTTATATAAAACAAAATCTACTTTTATTATTTTATTTTATTATACCCTTCCTTTGAATATCCCTCGTATGTATGTTCTTTTGTTTAGTATAATGTCTCTCCTTCCCTCATGGTATAACAGATGTACTTCTCTCCCTGTATAAGTACATACCAATACCTATCTATCTATCATTACAAATTTTATACTACCTGTTTACATACTTTATTATTAATTTTAACGGAAGGACTTTATTTTTAAGGAACAATTATAAAATAGTTTTTGTAAATCTTTATCGTGCTACAGCTCATTTCTACAATTTCAATCCTTCTACTCTTAATTACATTAGGTCATAACTCCGTAATAGAAATCTGTCAAAATTCGTTCTATAGACCCAGGCGCTAAACACGATACAAATTAGATTTATTAAGACAAATATGATTTATTGATGATTTTGAAAATGATATTATATTTTTTTTTTACTTTTTAATATTAATATGGCAAGAAGATGGGTTCAGTACCAAAGCATAACTTTTAAATAATCTATTTAAAAATAGGACATTTTCACCCTTGAAAGTAATTATCACCTTTAAAGTCACCAATTCTTAGTGATTAGGTATCAAAACACTTGTTTTAATTTCTGGAAATAAAAACGAAAATATTTTATTACTAATCTTTGCACCCTAAACACTCTATAATAAGATTATATGGATTATAGTATGGAATTTTAATAGACTTTTTGACTCCTAGCACTCTACCTTAGTAGTGCATTCATCTTTCAATTTAGATTTCTTAAAAACATTTGTTTGTATAGAAAGATAAACGCACCAAGGCAATAAGTTTCAAATTTCATTGCGGATGTATTAAGATGAAAAAAGAATAATACAATATATCAACAGTTTTCCACTTCCGAAACTTTTAATATCACATCTCTTAAAGATTCTGTGAATGGAATAAAAACTCTTATATAGGAAAAAGTTTATGACCTTACATGTTATCGAGCAATAAATGGTGTAAGGTTTTCCAGATAAATATTGTTATTGGTTATATGATGTAAGCAATCAACACGCAATAGTGGTAAGTTAGTATTTTCATTTGTAACATACTATGATCATATCTGGTTAAGTAACATTATATTGTGTTTAATAAATGTGTTCATGTGTGATATGTGTATGTTCGTCCAACGGGACGGATAAACAGAGGAACTCTCATGCGAACGGCTAAACTTTTACAACTATTTCTAACAGTAAAGGTGCTCCTTTGGATGAAAGTAATCATAATAAATCATTAGGTAATTTATGAAATGTCGGATACTCACTTATTTTACAAGATAATCTTACCTAGGCCACATAAATTTCTGTTCAAAACTCGGCGTTCTAACTCCTTCCTGTTTTTTTTCCATTTCATGGCATTTCTGTTGAAGATTTGCCAGCCTTTCTTCTTGATAGTTTAGGATTATTTTTGCAGTTACAACCAAATTTAGTTGTAATAAGCCTTTTTAACTAGCCTTTTTTAACTTTCTGCTGTAATTATACTTCTGGGAGAAATGGCCTAATAACATATAACGTTAAGTTACGCCCTCAAAGGAATGAATAATTTTGAGTAACCGCTACCACACTTATATTGGTTAATATAATTAGAGGCTTAAATAGCCACATGCATAAGGTAATCTCTAAAATCTCCTCCCTGTTATATCCACAAACAAAAATCCATATCATAAATAAACAATTTTCTGTAATATATGACTGTAGGCTATACAGAATGTATAGTTCGTTTAAAAAACTATTGCTTACTTTGTACTTTAAACATTACAATGAAGAAGGGTTAAACCCAGTTCTATAATTAATTCGTCTGCTGTCATACTTACCACTTTCATACCATAAGAAGTCAATACTATTCTAAGTAAGTTCAAAATTTGAAATTGTAAAGTTAAATGAGAGATTTTTTCATGTTAATACTCATCATGACATAAAAACGAATACAGTGTTATCGATTTAATATTATTGATAGCCAGATATCAAAGAAATTTACTGTGTCGTTTAAAGCGTTTATTCATACGATATACACATGGCCATGATACATGCCACATCGACTAAGCCCAGTTCCAAATTATTCGATTTTCTACTGTATTTTCTTATCCAATTACGCAAATTATAAAACATTTGGTACCCCTGATGACAGACGTTCTGGCAATTTCCTTAATATTTACGTTAAAAGTCATATACTACGTGCATTGATGGAAAATTTACAGTTTTGGTGCAACAGCTTTGGTATAATTTCATAAGATAGCATTGAAGATAGCTATTATAAATATTATATGTAGGAATACTGTACCAGTCAACCTCGTAGGTTTTACATCTTATGCACTAAAATATTTAATCTGTATAATTCAAACATTCTGAGCTTTTAACATAGGATACCAACTATTTTACTCGGCCTCTCATTACGCTTTAATTACCTTTGAAGTTCTCTTTCCGCTTGAAGCGAATTGTGTACGCTCTAAATGTTGGCTAGTGTCATACATTCCATTCAATATTACATATAATGATTTTCATCTTTCTAAGTACTTACTGAGCACTTTTCAATCAGCTCTATAGCGTGACAGCTACAGAACCGAGTAAAAAGATTACCGTTCCGAGTAAAGAGGTCTCAACCTAAGGTCTCATTTCTACAAATATTAACATCTATTTAATCAATGTTTAAATTGAAATTAAAGGATAGTAGGCATATACGATATCAGTTAATTCATTCCATTATGGGAAAAGGTACGTCATTATTAAAACATCTATGAAACACAAGGACATAAAGCGTTTCAAGGAAAAATATAGTAAAATCCACTTGTGACCTTACATAAGGGTTGACTTAGAATTCAATAACAGCAAGCAAGTCACAGTTACAACATGAATCTTCGGTGTTCTTTGTTACAACTTGTGTTCTTCTTAATACAAAGGAGCAAAGACTAATGTGCAAGTTAACGTTAAATGTGTTGTTAACAATGTTAAATTTTCTCTGCAGGTATTTGGAACAATATAATGCATGGATAGTTGAAATATAACAGTCGTTTTTCCTTATATTTCCGGTACAACTATATGGAAATTAAAATAGAATGAAAGGCTTTACATATTCATTTTAATTCTTTAAGTTTATTGTTGCTAATTACATGTTATCATGTTACTTTATTAAAATAAGTAATGACCATTAATCCTTATCAAGTATATAAATGTTGCTAATAAATAATAAGATAATAATTTTTCTAAACTTAATTGTTGTACTAATAACTAAACACATATATAAATGGTCGATCCACTACTAAACGTCAGCCTGTCTTTATTCTGAACACGTGGAAAGTTTTTTTTCTACGTTTTGATATTATCTTAAAAATAAAACTTTAATATACATTTATATAAAACATTTATATTTCACTTTCTAATGGGAGTTAAGGTTACATGACACAACTAAATGTATGTTGCTATACACTCCAGTATCATGGGTTAATTTACTGCTGAGACTATATATATATATATATATATATATATATATATATATATATATATATATATATATATATCCATAAAATAATTTGGCTATCCTTGTATTAAGATATTTATATTTCTGGTAATGATACTGATACTGTTTCACATATCCAACTTATTCATTGTTCTAATTAAGTATTGTTCACACACAATAACTGTGTGATGTCTAAAGGGGTTTCTTTTCATAATACAGTGGAAACCACGACTAAATTAAAAAAAGTACTAACCTTTTGTGTATTATTTCCTTACTAAACATGATCGACTAAATTATTTCTATCTTGGCTATGTTACAGTCTACATCAAAAACACATTACTCTGCAATAAAACTGCTTGATTACCACAAGCACATCAATGTTTTTAGTGATCTCTAGTGATCTGGTGGAGAGAGGAGGTCAGGTTTATACTATCGATCTTGGCTTCCAAATGGCGTTTGACAATCTCCCTCATCACATCTTTTCCTGGTAACTGGAAGCTTTTGTATTTTATCCTGCCCTTGTTCCTTTGTGAAGTATATATTTAATGCGGTCTGTTGGAGATTTATATGACTTTTACATTATCCATTTTAAGGACAACCCTTTTACTTGTAGATATATTTATGTAATAACGAAATTTTGGAAAGGAAACTACACAGAAAGACACTGTACATTTTGGTTGTTATAAAAGTTCCAGTTTGGTTCGGTTTTAGACCTTCTATTCTGATTTTCCTTGACGGACAATTAATTGTTATTTACTAGAAAATTAGGGACGACGATTTCTCTTGAATTCTGCGTCCAGATATTTGAACTGAATTTATATTATACAAATTAGAGTTTGCCAGTAATATTCATGGTCTGTCAAACTTGACGTAAAGATGAATGTCCAAAATTAATAATAGACATGAATTTACTGAATTATCATCAAACACTTTTATTAAATAAAATTTAAAAACCTACATTCACAGCTAGCACTGAAACCATGATACCTAAAGCAAGTTTTAGGAAAATAAAATCATTAATTGTATTGTATTTGATAAAAGCTATAAATAAGGATTGAAATTTGTCATCAAAATATGTTTAACTACCAAAATAATTATTTTTGAGTTTTATGACATAAGAATCCGTTTATAGTGTAGTAACTTATTTTACACTATCTCAAAAATGCTCAAAACATTGACGTATTGTTGAAAGGTTTCCTGATTTGAAAATCGCAGCTGTTATAAAAGCTTCGAGCTCTAACTTGCTACTGATTTGGAAGAAATATACTTATATGGTTATACTTTTTTTTTTAATACTATCACTAAACTCCAAGATAGATAACGTTTTACTGTCCATAAGAAATATCTTATTACTCTGATACATTCAAAACCCTTGAGATCCAAAATCAAATTAAAGTGTAGAGTATAAAATAGTACAACTTAACAAATATGTTATTGAGATATAAAAATACCATCCCTTTAGAGCAACCAAGTTACAATATTAGATAATGGTGGTAAAAGTAACACCTAAAAGTTTCATACAGCTTTAGATACCATATAGTTATAAGTTTTAACGTTCATATGGTTGTGTATGTCTTCCCAAACTTCAAAGGCCATAATTATTTACTTACCTGGTATAGCAATATTGTAGGATACAGTGATGAGGGTTCTCCCAAAGAGCACTGATAACCTGAATTATATTTAGGCATATCAATCTAACATATGAGGGTATATACATCTATACTGTAATGAGGGAACGTCATATCCTGCCTGAAGAGATAATAAACCTGGGATGATTCAAAAAGGGTTAACGTTACCCTAGAAACTCTAAATAATTTAAAAATTTATAATAACGCAGATAAGGGTTGTTTTCTACGAGCAGTACCATTATTATTCGAATATTACGGTGTATAAATATTTTGAATAATAGTAATTCTTTTATGATTACCTCTAATATGTATTTTTGCCTAATTTATGAATTTTTGTTGTTGTAAGAATTTCAAATGCATATCATCATAAATATTTACAACTAAAATATTTTAAAAATATAATGTTCAAATCAGACAAAAATTGTAGATAAGTATTTGTCCTTAATAGCAAATATTAGTATAATAATAATTGTTGGTTCTATAATATTACAGATCTAAGAGGAGTTCAAAGGTGACGGATTGTGGGGGAGGTTAAGTCCAGACAACGCACTGTAAATAATGAATGTTCATCCGTTAATTAGACCGCCATCGCTGCAATTTTCATGAACCATCTGAATGAATATTGGATGAAAATTCACACCTCTTTGTACAAGACATTAAACAACATAATTTTATAAGAGTTTATTATGTTACTCTATTAACTGGAATTCAAAGGAATAAATATACTCATGTTTACTACAAAATATAGTTAAAAATATACAAATGACATATACAATTAAATAAATTAAGTTCAATGCATTTAACTGGAGTACATGTGTACTTTTCCTATAAAAAATATTTAAACAAAAACATTTTAATATATTTAAGAAATATAAACAATCTGTAACACGTTTAATGCTTTATAATTCGTAATATACGCACTTAAAATTTAAATAATCTTTAAATAATTTAATATAGGCACAAAGTTAAATTATAGTATTCAATTTAATTTGCTACTGAAATATATAAAACAGCAAAATTGTATTTGCAAATATATTACGAATTAATTCTTTACGATAGTATTAAACATTAATGTCAAAACAAACTATTTAAAAATATTCGCTAATATTGAATTCAACCAAGAGTTATCAAAGAATATACTCGTGTCTGTATTGTTTTTCCCTACATACATAAATATGAAATTACGATTGAGTTTACTCCTAAATCTTATACCTAGAATAATATGAAAATTATTTTTTCCAGCATCGCTGGATGTTTATCTACTTTGAGAATAGTACTCTTGCATTCAATATTGATTATCCCCTAATGTCAAATGCCAAAGTTTTTTACCCAGATCGCAAAGTTTTTTTGCGTTGACTAATTCTGCTGCATAATTCTTTCAAAATACTGTTTCATAAATTTCATTAAAATTTCTCAATTTACATTTGATTTTAGCAATCTTCATGCAGTCAAAAACATCTTATTTTAAAGAACAAGCAACAGCAGTCGATGTAAAATCCGTCGCAAAAGTCAAACTCAGTTCATTGCGTTAGTTTGTGATTGATGTTCGTTCTTTCGCAGTATCAGTTTACGACAAAAGAGTAACCCTGAAAGAAGACCTTCAATCTTTTATAACAAATGAGTTTTGGTCGTTAATGAAAAGCTGGTCCAACGAGATCGTTTCATATGGTTTAATCAACTTTTGTTGTTCTGCAACAATACAGTTTTTATTTTGTACAAACTTTGCATGATGTAGCTCTTGTGCAGAAAACGTCTTTAAGCAATATACAAATTCTAATCTGAGCGTGGTGGAAAACCTTATTGAGTATATTTATAGAGAGTTTGATTTTTATACACTTTTAGTTAGGAATTTTAATTATCAATGTAGCAAACACAAAAGTAAACAAATATACTCTGAAAGATTCGTTGACCAAAACAAAATTTCTGAATATCGTAATATTTTACTAGCTTTATTGCACAATGTTATTCATATTTCAGTCTTTTCTCGTCTGGGCATCATTTAATGCACAGATTTACGCACAGATTTAAACTGATATATACTATCAAATCTCCTGGGTTCCAAATGTTGTGGTGATAAATCCAGTTTAAATACAGTGGCACGTTAGAGAATATGATAGTTAATCCATACTATTAAGTAAAAATCTACTGGTGTCTTTCTGTGTGTTCGTTTGTGACTTACTGAATCGTAAAAATAACTGGACTAATTATATTGGAATTTTACAAAAGACATTACTTGAGTCCCTGGTTAACATATAGGCCTATTTCTATGTTGAATATATAACGAAAATACAAGGCTTCGGGCTACGCGCCACTGCTCTTAGAGTTTACTTTTATAGCTTGATCAGCAAATAGTAGGCCTACATGTTTTTTTTAAACAAACGTTTTTGGTAAATATCTTAGTGACACCACTATCATAAGTTTAATTAAATGTATTACCATTTTAATTGCATTTGCGTTTATATTAATGAAAGAATAGAGTAGGCTTGAAAATAACAACACTTCCTATTTGCAACTGTTCTGTAATCGCTGATAATTACAGAGGTTATCCAGATGATAAATTCGGCAGTTTTTGTACAAACATACTTTAACTGTAAATCTTACTTATTTCATCATTAGTATATAACAGATATTTAAGACAAGTTAAAACCTAGCTTTTCCTGTCGATTTAAACACTTTTATAAAACACATAAAATGTTGTACCGAATTAGGCTTTTTAGAAAAACTCAAATATGGCACCAGAAATACCTTAGACCTGAATAAACCGCCATGTTCGCACACATTGTTCACTTGTCATTTTCACATTACTTTTAACTTTACAACAGTACTTTCACTTTTAACCGAAATAAGCTTCTCAGACCGTTGTACGTGTATATATTCTTAATCGGGGCATTAACATATAATACAGTTCATTGTTAAACAATACATAGCCCCAACTATTAATGAAATCTTGAGCGTTTTAACTGATAAGCTAAGAACTTTGACCTTATCTTTCCTCCATGCTGGCCTAAAATTATGGAATTGTTACAGAAAGTTTTCAATATCAAACGTTGGAGCTCTTTTAAACTTAAATCTAAAACGGTTGAGAAAAGTGGAATACTATCTTGTTTAAAAGGGAGATGCTCACGATGCCCCTGTTTTCTTTCGAAATTGTGTAGGGAAACCGTGGTGTAACTGTTAGTTTACGGTAGTAATGCGTTGGTCTGCATTATTTTAGTTATCAATGGACAGTATGTACAAAAATTGGTATATATATATATATATATATATATATATATACCAATATATAAAAAAACTATTTTTCACTAAATTTCCGCTTTATATTTTACTACCGTCCTTATAAATACTGTTAAAGTGAAAATGTACTTTTGACCTTTAATCCTTTAATGCTATAACTGTGCACATTATAAAAATATAATAGTATTTCTATGGTTAGATTATCTCTGGCTCAATTATAGAACACCACACTGTGATGTCTTACAAACTGTGATTTCAACTATTAATACCTATATCATCTTGTATAAATCTAATTTGGTGTCTTTGTCTTCGTTTGTGTCTGTATGTTAATCAATTACGTACAATTACTCGACATTTTACTGACATTTTTAAGAGACATTGTAAGGTTCACTGGTTAACATGTAGATATATTCTTATTTCCAAAATCCTACGGGGTACTGGTCTTGAAAGTTTCAAAAATTCCCATAAGAAATGAGTAACAGACAAAACACTATTAACCAAAGAACCTGTTAAATTTAACCAACTGTTCTGTTTGAACATTGTTTAATGACAACACAACATGTTTAATGAATCTAACCAATATTTTCAATTTTCTTTACACTTATAGTTTTGAAAACAAAAAATAAGCTTGATAGTAATAAAACTTACTTAATGTTTTTTCTATAATCGTTGTTAGGTACAAAGTTTATCTAGATAAGAAAACTATGGGTTTTAGTAAAAATATACTTTTAAAAGTACTTTTTAACAAATATTAAGTATGCAGTGCTTGGTCAGTACCATAATACAAACATCAAAGACAGCCTAACTTTGACTATAAATTTTAATTCTGTTATAAAACACATATTAGTTCTATTTGACAGAAGTTTGCTTCTTAGACATGTTTTTGTATATGTATTTCCTTGATCTGGGATAGAAAGAAAATCTATGAACTATGGCACATAAAATTACTAAGACCGTAGTAAAGTAAAATTTCCATAAATATACTCATTTTGCTATATTTCCATGATTGCTGAAATAAGGCAAACTCATCATTGCAGTCTGAAATATAATTCACTTAAACCAGAAGTGGTTTTTTGGCTACACGTGCAAAAACCAAAATAATGTAGTTTGTTTAGTTAGTAATTTTGCTCTGAAGCTGTTAACCATGAACAACACTGACATAATATGTACCTAAATTTTGCTACTTCCATTTTTAAACTACATAGATTCCCATATTTTATGTTATCGTAAGTACGTTAACTGGAATATACAAACCGCTTCATCTCCGACTTCAAGTTTACAAAATATTATTCTTTAAACTTGCAGCAAAAATTTATTGCGAGAGTAAAATATCTTCCAGTGACTTCTAATTTCAGTTATCTCTGGTGGTTTTAGAATTCTATAAAGGTTATTTCCCATTGGAATCACTATTTTTTACCCAAAAAAATGAGAGCAAAGCCGTTGGTAAATGCTAGTATTTTATAAAATCTCACATAGTTATACATCTTTATAATTAAGATCGTTTAGTACACGTGTTTGATTTTGTAACAAAATCATTTAGTACAGCTGGATTTTCAGAAAATGTATACGCTATTGGATTGTATCTATGGTAAACAGTTTAAATATTATGAATTTTTTCGTTAAATCGCAAACACTAAAATGTTATTACAGGTCCCTAACCTAATGAATAACATTGAAATAACCTTGAACTCGCTTACTGAGTATTCTTTTGTATGTATTCAGTGTAAGTAATTATATTGATCAGTCTATATGTACATATTTTGGAAAATTTTTATTTGTTCTAATGTTTTAGTGGTATATTATTTTTAATAGTGCTCCGTTGCTTTATAGTTTTTTAAAGTATGTTCATCGGATTTACAAACCATAAATATATTTTTCTGCAATTAAAATATATTTCGTTTATAATAAAAAAGAAATAAAATTATATTAGAAGTAAAGTATGATGGGACTACGTAACAATGTCGGTATACGAATTCCTTTAACATACATAAATATTTAGATGAAATGTATAACAGGACATTTAAAGGAGAGTGAGGATACGTACCTATGTAAAGGAGTAGGTTGTCCTCAGAGATAAGGAGAGGGTGGGAGGGTGTCGCTGCGAGCCGGTAGTAGCACAGATACAGTACTAGGGCGTACGGACAGAAGCTCGAGTCGCGCACGCACCGCACCACTCACTGAGAGAACTCCAGCCTCCCGCGACACACCAGCGCTCGAGCGGCAGCGCCAAGAACTTGTTAATTCAATTCCCAGCAATCCCGTCCACCCTTTGTCGAGCGAATTAAAAACCCGGACAATTTATCTCTCGACAAAGTGATTCACTCGTGTTTGAAGCTTTTTGGAAATGGCATTTCCCATTCAGTCCGCCGTGTCCAGATAATATTTTCGGTTTTCAAAACAAGATTGTGCTTTGTGTCGCTTGTTTGACGGACGCCGCCGCCGGCCCAACTTGATATTTCCAATAGCGTTGATCTGAGCCCCTGTTTGGCTCAGTTTTATACCCATCCAGTTTGTTTATATAAGTCTGAAATATATTAAATCCAAAACCTCTTGTTTGGAGTTTCTAAAACTAACTTTTGAAAGTTTGTAATTAAAAACTTGTATTATAAATAATTTACAAAGTTAACAAAGGTGTATTTGTAGAAATAATAATTATTCAGGAATTTAAGAATTATTTAATGGAAATATTGCCTAGCCTTTAGATACCATGCATATTTGTTTTGCGAAAGAATTATTTATAATTTGTTTCTACCTGTATTGTAATATTGGGGGTATTTAATTATTTGGACAAAGAAGAAATTTAATAATATTTTTGTTTAAATTATTTCAAAACTTTGGTATAAAAATAACATTACCATATAATACAAACAGAGCACATACATGATGATTGCTAAATAAAATGTTTTATTGAGTTACATAATTAATATAACATATGACACAAACGAACAAAACTGGTAGGACTACCCAACCTGTGCGTACAAGACTACCTGAGCACATCTCTAAAAACTTTTGATGTGTGTGGAAATAGTTTATGAAAAATATATACTTCAAATAGAAACTTACAACCAGTGCTACGCTTTCAAGAACAAATCCATTATTCATTGTGAAATTTCAATTTGTGTATTTATTAAACATTATTTATTCTAATACTTACTTGCTGAAAGAATATTTAAATTCATAAAAGTAACCAATAATCACACCTATTACCTATTATTTTAAACAAAGAGTGTTTATACGAATATTGTGAGGCCAGTGAAGTATCTCTTTTTTGTATAAAAAAGCACAAACAATACAATTTACGTTATGAAATACATATATGCTCTGCAAATTTGGAAGTATACGGGATATGTTCATATTTAGTAATTAATAAGTATAAATTAAGCTATTAATCTCGTATTCCTATCATGCACAATCCCGGTATAATATAAAGATACGCACCTCAGAGATGATATAATATATATAAGAAAAAAATGTGTACTTAGTCAGGTAGGAATCTGAAAGATTTAATCCTAAAGTAGTTTCATATGCTCTATGCACAGATCGATGTAATATTTGAATTTTGACGAGTTCAAGAGTTGTAAATTTATAAAAACTATCTGTTTCCTGCGGTTTCGGACTCTTTTCGTAAGCTTTGGCCGTTGTATGAGCACTTCTAGTTAAAGTGTATTATATTTCCAAAGCCGATGTAAAGTTTGCTTTGTAACCACGATCAAGACACTCTGTCAAAATTGTATGTTTACAGCCATTGTACACATGCATGTACTATATCATAAAGTGGTCTAAAACTCATGCTTTAAGTACAACTATAAATTTATTTTAAAAACAATTATACATAATAAATTATCGCCTTCAAATATTGTTGACCATTTAATTTACAATCTTGTAATTGCAGTTTATAACGTGTAGGCGGTTTGGAAACTTTTACCTTTTGCAGTGCCGCCAAGTGACGAGTTAGATCAATTGCACAGCATATAAACCTACTCCGTGGAAAATACAAATACAAACATTTTTATAATCATATATACAAACGGCCTTTTTTAAATGTATACATATAACTATGTATAAGATACATTGATTTATGGAAACCTTAAAGCGATTTGGCCATTTTAGAAACTGAACTTGTGTTTCCGACTCTGGAATGTTTTAAGTAAATACGGTTTCAACTAATCGAGTGAAGTACCTCACACTCCTCAGGACCCTGATTTATCGAACAATGTTGTGAAAATATCACTGCAAGGATTATGACGAGTTAATATAGACGCTCATTTTTCGGAAGGTTCCGTAACCATATTAAACAACCAGATCAATAAATAATATTCTTTATATTTCGGGTGACATTTAATAAAGTAAGTGCGTTGAGTATATAGTACGTAAACTTTGAAATCTAATCTTACTTACATTAAATCTCTGTACTACACTAACAACTTACCTGCGCAAATCTGTTGTGGCAGTAAAAATATAAGGTTAAACCTTTTTTCCTCGCTTTTAGTTTTTCAAAGCATTTTGAAGAATTGTTATCAATCGATTCCATAATATAATTACAACCCCTATATAACAAAACATTTCAATAATTGATATATTTTGGTTGTATTCCAACTTCAAAAATGTTAAATATTTGTGAATGAGGGCTTTCCAAGATATATTTACATATTAAAACCTTTGTTTGTACTCTTACTGGGCCTGGTTATACTCTTATTTTAGATAATATCAGTATATTATACTCTTACTGAGAAGCCAAAGCTTCTGTTATCTTATTAATTTAGTTTTATAATGAACCCGCTTTCCTGCTGACTAAATGTATTTAACTTACAAATGTAAAATGAAATTCTAACAATTATTAGTTGAAAACAAAATATTCAAGGCAGGATTGCCTAAACATGCCCTAGGTTACGTTTAATGTGGGTTGTGATTAAGAATGCAGGAACAATCTACCATACCAAAATGTTGTTTCCAGGATTGACAGCAAACTTTAATTAGTCCATACATATATTTCAGTAACTAATTTTGCTATTTAATATATTATAAAAAGTAAAATAATATATGCTCTAATACAGTTACAATAATTCCTTGTTTTTAAATAAAATAACACTAATAAATAACTCTTTGAAAACCTTAATAAAATAAAACAAAGAAACCAAATGACGATAGTCATTCAATAAATAAAGAGATAAACACATCTAGAGAGAAAAACGTTTATTTTTACAAAACAACACTTTTAATACTTTTAAATATAGCCCCTTTGAATATTTATATACTTGTTCCAACGGATCTCAAGCTTTTTTATACCAGCTACAAAGAACTATTTTCATTGGTGTTTGAACCAATTTCCCACAAACTTCTCGTTAACGACATGCTCGTTATCGTAGAACCTCTTTCCACGCATTGCCTCCTGCAGCGAATCAAACAAGTGGAAACCACATGGTGCTAAATCGGGACTATAAGGGAGATGAGGTAGTACTGCCCAGCCCATTTTGTTAGTGGTTTCTCGGGTTAGTTGAGCAGTATGAAGACGTACATTGTCTTGTTGGAGAATCAAACATCTCCTCTAAGATCCACGACGTTTCTCTCTTATGACTTGCTTCACTTTGTTCAAAAGCATATCCGGGTAGTTCTGGCTGTTAATTGTACGCTACTCTTCAAGATAATCACACAAAAACAGGACATTCAGGATCCCAAAACACCGGCAAAGTGACCTTCCCTGCTGATGATTGGGTTTAGAGTTTTTCCTGACAGGTGAGCTAACTCAACAAGCTTCTACGCCGAGCGTTGCCTTTTTGATCCTGGCTCATAATACTAAGGTCAAGTTTTGTTAAAATGGTGTTGAGGAAGAGCTAACCTTATCTTTCATAACGTCCCTCTAGCTCTGTGAACACTCAACCTTGTTTCCTTGTGTAGCCGTGTTAACTCCTTTAGAACCCATCATTGTCAAGCGGACCTGCAATTATTAAATGTATTTATGAGGTTATAAAAACAACAATTCTCAACAACCAGCTGATCAGGGCTTATCCTAGTGATGCCAACTAAAGCCTATAAAAGTACCAAAATTACCCCACCAACAGTTTTCTCCCCAGACCCATGTATCTCTTTAATTATCGAATGACCCTCACATATTTAATATGTTAAAAAACAGTTGTAATTTCAAATAAAGAAATGTATTAATAAATTAACTATTTCCGTGAATATGAAGTAGGACTAGTTTTACATGAACCAAAAGTTCAATATTACTAAACTATGCAATAAAATTATTTAATCTGGATTGACCACAATAAAAATATTATAGTGCGGCATCCTGTATAATATACAATAAAACACATACTGAAAATACTACAAAACTTATATGTTCCTAAACCTTATAACTCATCTGCAATGCAGTTCGTTAGTATAAAGTTGTTGTTTATTTTATAAGAGTATTGTAATCTTGGTAATCAACCTTATCAAATCACGGTTTGCTTATTTTCTGGTATTCTAAATTATATGGAAATATTTTACTTAAATAAACAGGGAGTGGGGTTTCTTAAAATTAAATTTCTGACTAAAATTCGAGTTTACGGGCAAGATTATAATTAAAATTAATCAGACAAGGATTACTGAATCAAAGATTAATAAAGAAAAGCTGGGGTTTAAGTGTGTAGATGGTTTAAGCAAGATATTACACGTATTTCCAACTAATAATAGAATGAATATCATATAGATATAATTATTACTTTAACAGTTAGGTGAATGTTAGTAATTGTAAAAAACTTTACTTTTTATTTAATCATTGGATGTCAATAATTATTCGCAAAACAGGAACACGAGAGTCTGCTAACTCATTATATATTAAAGTGCGCAAATTGCATTAGTTTAAAATTTAACACCTGAAGATCAATAATTTACGTAATAACTATAATTAGTTTTAGATTTGGTTTTCAGAACTAAAACTCAATTACCGTTGTACCTATTTTAATAATTAATATATAATTGCAACCACTTCTCTCTGGAAATATGGGAAAATGTTGTTACTATTCAAATACACCAGACACGATTTTCCACCGAAAATTTTGTAGTAGCGCCAGTCTTATTACAGGAAGGTAAATTAAAGCTTAACTCAACATTCACTTATTACAGGTTTGTTCTTAGAGTCGCTGTAAAACATATTCTTGTCAACCGTTGTTTATATAACTCGTTATAACATTAAGCCTAATTAGTTCCATTCATAGCATAAGCACTGCTGAGAAAACGAGACGGCGCCGCGGTGGATCAGAATGATGTGAGGACGATTTGCAGACCAAAGTTATGAGCGGGAATTTCTGAGTTGGACTTTTATTATACAACGCTGTTCTTGAAGCGTAGATTGTCCATATAAAGGAGTGAATAGCCAATATGTCCCCGTTGGATTCAGAATGAGAAAGTAGGGCGCCTACACAAGTTCCTCCTGTTAAACTCTTGGCGTGAGTCTTAAGAGGAAACCGTAGAATATCTAGCATTAGGTTCTAATTAGGATTAGGTAGACTTTAGAGAGTTAATTGAGAATATCCTTAAAAGTCACCGACTACATGGGGATTTCAGTTGTTTGGTAGATTAAGAGTTAACCTTTTTATTATGAGGCGTTCTCTTCAATGTGTATGTACATGTTAGGATACATAATAGGATTTCTATTATAGCTTATGAATAGATGATAGATATGGCAAAAGAAGTAACTAAGAATGTTCAAAAGTGGTAGTAAAGAAAATATATAAAAAATTGCGAAAAATATTTTTCCAGTTTACACAACATTTAAACATTGTTAACACACTTAAATACTTCTATACAGAGAGAACTGAAAAACGTCAATGATGCATAACTACACTGGCCGCGGAATCCTAATAGTAGGATATAAGACTTAATAATTACATATAAACTTCAACTTTAAAGTAGCTTTCTCATGGGTTTTTATCTTAATATGTGAAACATAAATTGCATTATTGATTCAGATGTTTAATTTCTACAAAAGTGGTTGGGACGGCAAATCTGTAGTTTGGCATGTTAATATACTTTTTATAAATATTTTGAGAATCTATAAAAGTTTATATGTACGCCTTTCTATTAAAGTCAATTATGTCTCGGGCTAACTCGTGCATGTTATGTAAAATACCGCATATTTAATAGAAGGTTATATTTCTGATTCCCTAAATCTAGTTGACAAAGAATTCAATACATTTTTATGCACATTGATACGTAAATTAATAAAGGCTTGGCAAACCAATATATTGTAGATATTTAATTTCGTGGAATATAAAGTATAAATTAGTTTTTAAATGATTCTTAAATGTCTCGTACTTTGAAGAAAACTTTTACTTAATGTGTTTATGTACTGTCAGCAGATATTGCAATTCGTGGTAGTACTAAAGTTTCTCTATAAATCATTTTGCAGGAAATCTTGTAGAATATGTAAACTAATTGTTCGAACTTAACTGGCTCCCAGTAGTAATAGAATGTACGTGGAGTTGGAAGTTAATAAATCCTCAGACTGCGGATAAATCTTGAGATTATCTGAGTCATCACATCCAATTACACCATTATCGTGGGTAACAGCAGTGCCATTTGAACAAGTTAGCTTGTTCTGTATTTACTATGATCTGTGGGAGACTCCAGAACTATATAAATATTTATTAGACACATCTCCTACGTTTTTTAATATTAAAAATACTGCATGAGCTTAAATGCTATGTTACAGCAATAGGCTTTTCTGGCACAGTGACAAATATTTAACTAGTATTCTAGCGCAGCAATGAATACTTAGGCCATTTGGGATAGACGTAAGAGATTGAAATATACTTTCTTGGAATCCGAATTGTCAGAACTTTGTTTTTAATTTCCTGATTAAAGTAGCAAGGAAAATTAAAAAATGCCCTCTAAATTTATTCGAACTACAAGTGCTAATTCAAGAACCAAATTGGTGGAATATTGCAGAACGGTATTTAATTTATTCACACCAATCCGTTTATTTTTTAAACTGTTACAACAATTTTTATTAGATTTCGAGAATGCTTTAAGCTCGAGTCCAATATGATATCTTGTGTTTTAAAAATTCAAGACTCGAGGGATTTTTGTAAAACATTCCAGACTTTGGGAGTTGTAGAATTAGTAAAACGGTTTGCTATTGGAGCCCTAAACAATATAAATATTTTATTTCTGGCCATTAAAAATTTAGAGAGCCTTAATAACTACGGTTTACTATAACCACTGAGATTTTGAGGCACTCGTAGAATATTTTGGAATAATCTGATCCATATTATCTTGTTAACTTTAATACTGTCTTTTTTACAGTCATTATACGTGTAGGTTACTATTATGGTCCACTAGTTATTGCTCAAGGTTCAAAACTCTACCACCATAGACATCCAATTACTGTCAAGGGATAATATTTGTTCCGTCGAATAATAATAACTTTGATTAAAATATATACATTCATAGGCAATAATATCAGCGGTGATATTCATTATAGATAGAACTATCAACATCATGTAACAACCTATCTGTACTGTTCATTCTATATTAATTTATATCCAATAATTATAACCCGTATGGAATATTTGTGGAAAACACGTTTCTGCTGCACATCCCATCTCTGGCTTTCGAAAGGCTTTGAAATAAATTGCTCATTGATTATTAGTTTTTTATGTAATGTGCATTCCTTAATTTATTGAATAAATAGATATCTCTCAGGTATTACTGTATATAACATGTTTATATGTGATTCAAAAAATTATTTTGTTATATTCCACTTCATACAATGTGAATGCCTGTTTTGCCTCAAATCCATTTATCACTCAAACATACACCACAGTGGCTTTGAACATTGTTGTACCATTCAATTCCTTTTCCCTCAATTATCCATGATAATTCTTCTTGCCATCACTTCTTAGAAATTTTGTGTAATGTCCAGACAGATCTATGACACATGCTGGGTAGTTGTCTGGACCAAATTCTTCTTTGGTTGATTGTTCTTACTTACTTATATTAGAACATAAAATTTCCAAGCAAATTAATATTTCATGTTTTGACTTATTCCCTGACACGGCTAATTTAGTTGTGTATGAAATGGTTTTGCCAAGAGAAATTGCTATCTAGGCTTTGAAATTGCTTAATAAATTTTAGCAATTTTAGCTTAAATTTCATTAAGCGTTTTACTTATTATTTCACAATTATTAGCACATTATAAAAAAACTGTGCAATGAGTATACCATGATTAATTTACAATTAAATAATTAGTCATTAATTATTTAAATGTAAATTAATCATGTTATACACATTGAACAGTGAATATATTTTAATATTCATCCTTGAACTATGTATTGGACCTAATCGCTTCCAAAAATCTCTTGTGTTTGTATATGTTTAATAGAAATTTTGGGTTTGTATATGTTTGGTTTAATATAGACACTGATTTTGATTACAAGCAAATAGTGTTTATATAGGATAGATATTAGGGTTTTTTTTAGATCTAAGCTTTCTGGTCTAAATTAAATATGTACCTAAAATAAGGGAAGCCTGAAAAGAGTTTTAAATAAAAACCAATAAAAATAATCAAATATATACATATATATATAAATCAAACATATTATTTAAAAAAAAATATATATATATATATATATGCATATATATATACATATATATATATATATATATATATATATATATATATATATATATATATATCAAAGTACGAAATTCAGAAAAACCAAGATAGATATAGTTTTATTAGTAGAATAGATATTTTTTAACAGAGATGTAGGGAGAGATGTCCACGAGAAAACAATAAATTTAAGATGAGGAGAGATTTTTAATAAAGAATTGATAGAATTGCTACGAACCTTTAACTACTTTTATTTTGAAAGCACAGCGATAAACAATATCGGGTGGTATGTGAAAGTGGTCAGCGCCCAGCACACAATTGGATAGAGGGAGGTGGTCAGGGTGGTTTGGCCCTCTCTCCCGAAGCGTATCCGGCTCATATTGTGTGAGTATTGGCATGGGAACAATCGACATCGGAAAAAATGTTTTAAAGGATTGATTTCCATTGTTTTATATTCAATAAACATTTAGCGTGATCAGTATTTGATTAAAAGTAAAAAATATTTCCTATTCCTGTTTTCCTGCTAACTGTATCCTTTATTAACACTTAAATAATACCCTTCTGCATTTGAGTTAATATGATAATAGGTATTCTTGGATTCATTGTGCATAGCACTATATTATTATCCGCCTACAATTTTGTATAAAATTATACATTATTGCTTACATTGCCAAAACCACAAGTTACAAATACTTCTGGAAGTTAGAAAAAGTAAAATATTTATTAGAATGTTCGAAACAATTGAGGTGACATTGGAAACCAACGTCACTTAGACTGATGTTAATTAAACCTGGTGATGAATCGTGCACAAGACCTAAGTAAGACTGATGACTCTGATAAATGTGCTTATCATTTCAAGGAGAAAAATTAATCAAGCCGTGAGTAATACCAGGCTTTAATGTCTATTAAACTTTATCCTTCTTATCAGAAATAAAATACAATATTCACGTTATATCTACCAATATGTCTGCAGAATAAAATGTTATTCGATTGTTTGATACCAAATATTTGAAATATTTGCCCTGTAAGAGAACTTTAAAATGAGAGTTGCGGTTGAGGAAAATAATGTAGGAACATAAAGTTAGATCATTGTAATATACTACAAATGAACTTAATTTCCTCCAAATAAAAACAACGGCTATGCCTTTAACTTTATAGCTGCATCATTTGAAGATAAACGCTTCTTATACAAGGAAACGCTAAATATCAATATATGGTTTTACATTTATTTATATCACTTCTTAAGCTTTAATAACCAGAGGTTTTATCTCGGAGGCCTCGGACGAACTACAATTATTGTACGCATATTATTGTGATTAGGAAATAGCCCCAACGGTGGCAGAATTTCCATTCAAATTAATTATCCCAGAAATGCTTGGTATAAGACGAAAATATTACATGGTGCAAAACATCGTCTTGATCATGAGTAATTATGATTCCAATATACATATGCATACTTTATTTTTTGATTTTACTTTTTCTATTTCTATGAAATAATATAAGCTGAATTTATTTCAATGAATTTTAGCCTTATCATGTTCTTAGTGAAATGTTCCTAAGGGCTAAAACACACTTATAATATATATATATATATATATATATATATATATATATATATATATATATAAGTTAGGAAATTCATCCCCTTCAATGAATGCTGCATACGGTATACCCTCACGTGATTCTACAATCAAATGACTTTAAGATAATAAAATGTATGCTATATTAATTAGTCTAGAACTGTAATATAGCATTGCTATGATTATCAATGATGTGTTGCTGTTCTTTGGATTGATTTGATTGAAGGCAGCGGTATATATGTATTAATAAGTAGCCACTTTTTGATCGCTGTCATGGATTTGCCCACTTGTGCCACTAGTAGACTCAATAGATTGTACTTTTCTAGCACGTATGTTATATTATAATTTTATTTGTTTTCCACCAGTACATCACAAAACTGTTATTACTGGACCCCGCTGACAAGTTCTAACTTAGCGGGGCCAAATACATGTATGATTGGTGAATAAATAAATTCTATTCTATTCTATTCTATATATATATATATATATATATATATATATATATATATATATATATATATATATATATTACATTAATATACTTTTAATATCGACGATGTTAATTCATTATTAATTTCAACATCGCTTCGTAAACTCCAATGTTTTACTGGCAGTGTGTTTATTGGTTGATCTGCTATCACTACATCAATTATCTCAAGTTACAACAATCAATCTCAATATTATTCTAAGATATAATTTACTATTTTGTGGTTCAGCCACCGAAATTGCCTCGTGTCCAAATTTAAGAGTAAATAATTCAGGTAAAACCATAAAATATACATTAATAACAAAAAATATAAACTTAACCGTTTTACGTTCTTAATATTTTTATATAAACTACGTCATAGTGCTACGTCATAAATTTCTTAATTTATTGATTGATTAGTTTATTGTACATGGCGTTTGATGACTGTTTTAATAATTGCTGTACTTTCTTCTGTAGTATGAAGAAAGTATATATAGGAATGATAATGATATATATATATTAGGTTATGATTATATATTTGTTTATATAATTAATGATTATATATATATATATATATATATATATATATATATATATATCATTATGTACGTAAATGTTTGTAATGAATTACTTATATATTAGCATTTATTCTCTGCTGATATGAAGTATTGGATTAACAAAATAGTAGTCAAAAAACTGCATTTATTAGAATCAAAGGCACTTTAATTTTTTCCCACATACTCGAAACAACATAAAAAAAACATAGTTAGACTTGCTAACTCAGAATAAGGTATTTTATTTAAGGCTAATTACTTTTTGAACTACTCTTACCACAATTTTATAGAAAACGCACACACTTTTCTTAACATATTATATAATCCATGCAGTTTAGTGTACTCGTTTAGAGATTGTATTAGTGACCTCGTTCACAATAGCGGTCAACGTGGAACTTGAAATTGCCAACCTTTTAAGTAATAGTGAGTTTGGTTTTTTGTATCTTTTTTTGAAAGCCCATACCTCTCGATAATCAATGGTTATTCGGTGAGAAAAGAAATTCTTGTCATTCTTATATTTAAATAATCGTTAAAATGTAAAATTGTGTTAGTTTTTTATGTGCTTTATACTTTAACTTAAATATTTTTATACCGAGAATTCTGTCACGGTTATTTATCTTGCAGATTCAATAAATTCATTTAAATATTCTAAATTAATTGAAATAAAGTTATACCTATACTATTTAATACACACTTGTACATGTAAATAATATGTATTCCGTTTAGTAGATTAGTATTTTTGATTTTATAGATTACTAACAGCTTGAATTTATAAAATACAACTTATATCTACCAATATTGAGAGGTTTAGGTTACAATCTGACGTCAAAATTTCTTAGATACATAAACATTGCGATATCATAGTCAAACCCAACCCTATCTGAAGACCAAGTGTTTTATAGCACGAAATGTACGAATACCTCAACTGGTGATTATTTTAAACATATGTTATCATCACTCATAATTTATTAAATGACTATACTGTATGTGTAAATATTTATATTAAATGATCATGTACAATAAATACAACTTTATCATTCCTTATTTTAATAGTTCTAACGTAAAGCCCTTCTTAAACGAAACTTATATATCCAGATGCACTGACATAATCCTTGAAATTAAAATTGACACTGTAATTGAAACTTATAATTTTTATCTGCACCTGCATAACAGTTGTTGCTTTCAAATGTGGAAAGAATAAGCATAACAGATTCTCGAAATTGATGATATCCCTTGTTTGCTTTGGTTTTATGATCATATACAGTTCTGTTACTTTCTCGTATATTTCAATACAAAATGTAGAGTGGATTTTATAAGGATAATTACATCAACAGCTGAGCCGTCAGTTGGTCTTGTTAGAGAGTGTGGTGAGTCTGAAACTTTGCTGCTTTGGAATGCTTGTAAATATAAAGTTATAATTAACCTCTATTAAAAACACAGAAACTTCATTGTTTAGTGTTGGTTTTAGAGTTGTAATTTACTGAAGTTTGAGTAATTTGCCATTGGGGTGTATTTCGTTACTCAACATAACACGAAGTATATAGTTTAATTATGTTAATTTCCGTTAATTATTATAAATAACTTATATAAATAAACATTTAAGTTGGCGAGTATTAAAGTTTTCTGCTTTGGAGTACTTGTAAATATAAAGTTATAATTAACCTGTTAAAAACGTAGATACTTCAGTGTTTTGTTGTTTACTCAGATTACTCAGAGTTACTACTATTGTTCACAATAAATATTATTACACACAAGTATTTATATACTGACGGTATATATCTATGAGTTTCTAATTTAATTTCTTTTGATAACTAAATACAAGACATTTCGAAGTTTTCATTGTAATTTTACTGTTTGTAGTTTAAACAAATATAAAACGCTTAGTGTGTAAAAGATTTTACTAGAGCTTATTAAGAAAATGAAACTAGTTTATTTCTATGAATCAAACTATGGCCTCAAGAGAAGGTTTATTTTTTATAATTTACTAACCTGAAAATAGCAATTAACCATTTTATTATTATATCCTTGGTGGAAATATTTCAATCCCTCTTTTATATTGATTTAGATTATAATTTTATTCCAACTTTTCACGTATTATACAGTTTATTAATTTTGGAGTTTTAACATACATATGTCGACCATTAAATTTATCGGTTTGAACTGTCATCCTTATGCAAAGTAATAATTATGATAATTATGTTCCGGTAACATACATCGAAATCAAATCATTATATGAAATTAAATTAAATTAAATAAGCCAATGGGGACATTGAATAAAATTTCATTAAAAAAGCAGCTCTTCTTATTGGAAAATATTCATTTGGAATTTTTCAAATGGATTAATGGTGACTGTGCTGTTCCTTGATGACCTTCCTTGATGATTGAATTGTTTAGATATTACAGAACATATAAGTTAATAAATAGAATACATTTGAATGTATATAACCCGTCTGTTTGTTTATGTCAATATTATGGTTAGTTTCAATTTGAAACTATCTTTGCTTAAAGCAGAAAATATTATTTGCATATTTCCTTCTTCTGCATTGCTAAGAATGATAATGCACCTTCAAGAAAATAATTTGAGTGCTCTAAATTGTTACAAAATACTTTATTATAAAATAAAATACAAAAGCGGGCTTACTAATGGTTGAAAAATCATTACAAAGTATGATATTAGAATAAACCTATTACTTTAATATTACAGTTTATTCCACTAAGACGTAGGTAAGTAAAACTATTCATGAACACTAGTAACCTAAAGAAGGGACCTAAGCAGTCAATGCTACCCCAAGATTCGTTATGTAATTTTGTTATAAAAGGTATCGAAAATTGTTATATGAAAATTGTAATTTGTGGTTCGATAAGTTAATTTTCTAACTAGACTGTCATAAATAATGGATATTATAATAAATTATTTAAATATATTTTTAAGTAGACACAATATGTATATGATAATTATTCCATCGAAACTTCTAGTTTATTGAATATGTCATCAGTAACAATTTACTAACACACGAGAATAATACCTTTCCCTTACTGTGAACGTCTTATAATTTTTTATACAAATTAACTTTTTCACAGCTTTTATTATATTCTCAAAACTATTATTATATTCTCAATAATTCGCAATAGTTCTTTATATTCATGCCATTACCTGTTAAGCCAATAATTCCTCAAATCGGGATGATTTTACCTTATATATTGCCCATAATTAATCTACCAATTCAAAGTATATGTTTGTTTTGAAATATATTAAACATAAGTTTCTATATTGAGTCATAATACGATTATTTCAATGTCTTCACACGATGTTGAGGCACATCTATGTAAATATTACTATATTATTATTTGACAATATTTAAAAGCTATCATGAATTTGATTGCACTGTTTATTACCAGGCTAACTCTATTGTATTTGAAAAATATAATATAGGACATAATAATATTATTCAGGCAATAGCGATAATTTAAAGTTAAATAACTACTACCATCTCTAAGAATGTAATACACAGAGCAATAATGTAAGAAATATTCTGATATGGGATTTGTAGCAATGTTCCTTTTTAATATTAATACAAATCCATGCACTGTTATTAGCAATATATTTTAATTTCTAATTAGAATATGACTTTCATATACCAAAACAGGATATCTTGTGACTTACAAAGAATCAAATTTTAATAACTAGTATTAAATCTGTTACAATATTCCAAATAATGATTTTCAGGTGGAGTATGCTACTAATTGTACTTTAATTTACATTCTGAAGTACGTGCAATACTGAAGTACATACTGCAATAGGAATGTTTTACCTTACCCACATTTTCTGAGTAACTAGAAAGCTATACATGTTTTGTTGATTAAAAAGTAATTACATTCATTTTTAAATACTATTGAATTGTACCCATAGTATTCGATTGAGATTAGCTGATATTGTAAATATATCTCGAACTTTACCAGATACCTTCAAAGTGAAAGCTTCACAATAGATTAGAGAAACCAATAAACAACCATTAATTTGATATAAAGAACTTTTTATTTTGGTTAAATATTTACAAATATAAAATATAAAAATAACTAACTGTATACTGAAAACTGTTGTGCGTATGCTTTACACTCCTTAATTATTCATACTGTCAATCACTCAAAACGTTTTACAAAGGTAATGCATATTCTAGAATAAATTATCTTTTATCATAATATAAAAAACTACATGTTTCCTTGAAAGTTTTAAAATTGTACATTCAATTGTAATAAGAATGTATTAGGTAGCATGTAAGGGAATGTATTCCTAAATTAAAGTATTAGAAAGTAATGGCTTTTATGTGAAAATAATATACAAGTAAACCATGTACTATAAGGAATAGGACTAAACCGTAATTTATTTTCTAATGCTTTATGCTTACACTAAGAAAGACTGCTCTGAGTAACACATGCAATGTCAGATAGATACTCTAAACCACAAGAAGTAAACTGCATTTAGGTAAGCCTGAGGATAATTAATTGCTGGGGAATTACTAGCAGTAAGTCACGAAGTGTATAAAAGCACTGTTTGACCGAAAACATCAGCTTAATTTTACAAATATCAAAACAAGATACTATGCCTTTAGAAAATAGGCATAATATAAATAAACTGCTTATACAGTACAATACTGTCACTTATATTTTGCATATTTAGTATAATATTGATCTACTAAAATAATACATTGCTATTTGTAGTATTACGATAGCTGTGAGACCTGTTCCAGACTAAATTAAAACCCTGTGTAATACAGTTCATTTGAATCAACTAGAAAAATCCAGTGTATGAATGAAATAGTAAAGAAATGTAACTGCAGATTACATAAATAAAAATACCGGAGAGAACCGTATTGAAGGGCAGAGAATATAAATCTTAGGATTCCCAATATAACAAATACTTCGGATATTCCCGATGAGAGCCATGAGTTGAAGCGATTACTCAGTGGACCCCTGGACAGAAAGTTTTAATTAACGCACGGTTGAAAGCTTGGGACGAATAAAGTTGATAATGACGTGTTGGATGAGATTCTCATGTTTCAAACTCTTGCTTAAAAGAAAAAGAGTCCCAAATTGACAACATTAAGTATTAAAAAATTTTGATCTAACATTCATTACTAGTATAAATACTTCAACTATAAAGCAATAAATAATTACTTTTTACCATCATATTAATAAAGTTGTAATGTAAGCATACATTGTGTGTTTGGTTATTTCGTATTTTTGCAAATAATATAACGAACACCTATAACAGTGAATTAATCATAATGTAAACTTAACCGATAGTGACGGTGTATGTAGTTATCGAACAATGTTTAATTTTAGTTTATAATGAAGGAAAAGTGACAATCGATAAAAAATATGATCCGTTTTTATCCGTTATGAAAATAAACTCTCTATAATTTCGAATGTATCATTATTAAAAACAGAATTTTGTTTAATCAGAAACTAATTATTAGAAGCAAAACAATCGACGTGTCAGGTATCATTTATTTCACCATGTTATATTGATTGTGCGTTGGAAGATTGTTTTAAATGAAATAATCGAATATTAATCTATAATTAGTACCTAATTAATTCAAAAAGTGTATACTTATTTAATATTGTATACTTTTTTGTCGTGTGTTGTCGAATTATTATTAAAATTCTGTAACATCATTAGATGTAAGTATTGTCAAGGAAAGAGACAATAATTAATTTTTCTTAATATATTTGTAGCTTGTACTTTCACTTGAGGGGATGTCTGTATGATATATCGGGAAAAAAAACTGACTAATAGGTCTGGGAGTAAGAACGTGTTCCCGGAACGGTACAGTAAGCCTACTTATGATTTATATTGAGAGTGGAATACTTAAGTACGCGAGATAACCTGCTGATACAAAGATTATCACAGCCACCTTCACGCTCCCTAACGAATGCTTACAAAAATCTCGTCATTCAGAAAAGGGTAACCGGTGATGTTCCCATTTAAGGATTTACCTTAATTGATTTACACAAGATGAATTCAGATAGGAAAAAATATTGTATATACATATATATATATGTATATATATTATATAGTAAGTAATAAAAGACAAATTCAAAGTTAACAACAAGAAACAGACACATTCGATCACTCTACTCACCGATTACCAACGATCCGCAACAAGCAGCACCAACCGTCATACCCACAGGCCTTCCAAGAGCAAGGTACTAAACCGCCTCTTTTACGATAATAGGCTTAAAGTATCCTAGTATCATCATACATAATTTCAAGACTATTATGAAATCACTAAATTTTAAGATTCTTGATTTAAAATTATAATTATTTACTTACCATTTGTTGTAAGTGATTTAATATCGTTTATCAACAAGTGAGTACGTTTATAAGCAAATGTTTTCTATTATTATATTTTGTACAGTTCTGGTTATTTTATTTACATATATTTCCAAAATACACACGAGGGATTTACTTTATATTTCATATTTATTATAGTAAATTTAGTAAGTATAAGATTTTGTATATAATTTTTTAGCATTACAATACAAACATATTATCAACAATCGAACATACACTAGTCTACATCATTGGTATTCAGAGCAGACCAAGATGGTCGATGTGCGGGAAGAGTGACGGGTCACGAAGTTCTTTTACAGAATCCACTTTCTTCTTTTCCAACAGTGGCTCCTGCTAGTAAAACCAAATATTTATATAAATTATTTATTCTCAAATGCAATTCATACAAAATTCACATCTTCCACATTACATAATACTAAAAAGTGTGGTTTTTAGTTACTTTAAGCACTTATTAAACTTCTACTTCTAAACCTATTTCAATTCACATTGTATTACAGTATGGTACCAACAAGGTTGTTTTAATTCAATTTTTTTTTACCTAAAACATGGTTATATATTATTTTATATTTCGACTATACCTATACCTATGCATAGGTCAACTAATTACGAAAATAGAGATCATTACGTAGGAAGGGAGTCAAGTTACTTTATAAAGTTTAGTCTTTTATATTTTGAATGTTCAAACACAAAATGTTAGTTTATATTTCAATTTTTAAATAATTTTGGATTATATTTCTTCAACTACCGTAATTTCGTTGTAAGTATTTAATACCACATACTTTTTATATTAAACATAAGTTTTTAGACCAGAATAGACATTTGTTTTGTTAATTTTACTATGAAATAATTTTTAAAAACTGGTGTTTTCAATATGATAAATGGTTTGATTCGCAAGGTAGATACACAGACATACACAAATTCTAATTGCTGTTAACATTAGCTTTTGCTTTCTTTCCTGTAAATCTATTTTGACAAAGGGAATCTGCCATGACATAATTTCTCATCACTGGAATCAGTTCCAAATTTTAGTATCGGACTAACTTTAAATTTTATTGGTCCTACTTTCTTTACATTTAATTGCTTATCTAACATGCAGAATCTCAATTATCATATATGATACTGTGCAAAAGTTTGAGTTGGGAACTGGTTATATTTTAGTAAGGATATGTACTCGTCTTGTCTTGACGTATATGTCCACCAAACCCTTTCTTTAGTTTAAACAGTTGTCCTGTTTTAAAGATTTAAAAGTCTACCTGGATGATCATTTAGCATGGTATGTGGTAGCATCACTAGACCGAGGAAATTTGTAGATTTTTAAATAATAAGAGAATATCTATCACAATATTACACTTGCAATTCAATCGTTGATTATAATAATCGTATCTATTGCCAGTTTCATTTTTGTTTAAGAAATATAACATACTAGTAGTACACCTAGTACCACTAAAGGAATTACTACGACAAGATATCATGACACTAATGATTCTCTTTATATACATACGACATTACAAGAAGCCGTGACTACAGCAGTTCTAGCCCAAGACCAGGACGGCATATCAAATCTGGAGTCTGAAAAACTATTATGATCTGTGGTGGTGTGATTTCAACAAATAGGCCAGATAACAGCTCATTTAGTACTGTATGAAACCATTTTAAACTTTTAAGCAAATGGCCGAGGTGAGCATTCCGTGTCGGATTTTCATTGCTCAACTCAACTTTTCTGAAGACGCTGATGAGTTATGATTATTGATTCTTATTCGTGAAAATGTAAGTTATGTAATTGATTAATGCACAATGTGTTCTCTCACGTACATTTTAAATCATTTGTACTTAGTTACTAACGAAAGCTGCTGCAGTTTCCAGGAATCACCATCAACAAGCATAACAAGCATAAGTACGTCGTCTTTTTTACATTCTGGATTTGAACTTTCCCACTTGAAACTTGATACAGAAAAAAATATTTAAAATTTCAGAGGAAATTTACAGGACACTTGTCTAACTAATAATTAATAAGTTACAATGCTTTTATTTGCTATATCATATCCTTACATATGATTACAATAGAATTCTTTATTTAACTACTGTATTTAAATCACGTAGATGTAGTAAATTTACTCTTTAGCTGTTAAACTCTGATAAATCACTTTGAAAAATTAACTATATTCAACTTAGTTTATGTATGAATCTCATAGAACCTGAAACTACAGTGTTTACAGCGAGTATCTAATACCTATTTAAGTGGTTTTGATTTATTTTTATCCGTAAAATGTTATTAGGAGTTTAAATACTTTTAAAAGTTGCTATTATAGTTATTGAAAGAAAGCTAGCTTAAACTTATAATATAAGTAACAGAACACTTAATCTAATTTAATGTAATAAATGAGATGAGTTACGATGTTGAGTTACTATTTGACTTGAAGCCATGACTTATGGATGAATGGGGCAGCTAATGAATTATGGAGGCATATGGACAGCTGACAGGCTCATCATCTTGCCCTTTCGCCATGGCGGGTATAGCGTGGAGAATATTATATAAATTTACCGCTGTGAAATGTTTTATTGGATGATCATATAAAATAATCCAGTGGCTGGTTTATGGCAGTTCAATTGTTGGTAACTGTAAAAATTTTAAAAAATACATATATACATACATATTGTTACGTATTGTACATTGTATTTTTGTATATTAGTTTTCAAATATTCCAATCATTTGCTGTTCAGAATTTAAAAATGTATAGTATAAACTCGTATTGTGTTAGTAGTGATGAGAGTCATGGTACACATTCTGGCCAAAAATATTTATATAGGTCTCCCAACAAGACTAATTTCAGGAGCACTTACAATAAGTACCACACAAAACACTTCACTGAGGATTCATGCAGAATTTATCCCTTTAATTATATATAATTCGTGTTATTCTTAAGATATCCTCAGGATAGACAGGCAGACAAAGACACAGACAAAACTTCATATTGCGCCGAAGAGAAAACAGAAGTATTTAACACCCTACTAAGTGATAGGTTCAATAATCCCTAGCCAAATCGTATGAATGTTCATGCCACATCATAGAGGGTTGTATATATAGTGGTATTTACATTAAAACCTTTTGTCCACGTATTTATGAATTTTGTATGTAAAAGTCTACAAATTAAATCTCCTTCAAGATATCTTACAGCCCACATGTGTTACTGATAAACTATAAAAAAAAGAATATTATTGTACTCAGTTTGTTTAATTATTTTTATCCTGCGAATATTTTCTTTTTTCCTAATGGGTTTTCCATATGACCAATGTTAAACTTTTGCTAACCAAATCCTATGAAAGACTAATACTATAATCTAACTTAATGTTGCTTATATAGAAATAAAGACTAAGGTGAAAGTTTAAAAGTAAAGTAAGGTAAAGATGTATTATTGTATCAGGTCTAGCTAGAGCTATGAACCCCTCTCTAACACTTAACCTGGAGACCAACGGCTTAAAGGTGAGGTTTTAAGTGTATAGGTCAGGTCGTTTTTGAGATAATGTGCAGACAGACAGGCATATTAATTTTCAATATTTTCAGGAATTCTCATGGCAGTATGTAGAAAATAAGTTAGATGATCTCGGTAGAAGTTGATAAAACCACTATTTCCGTACTACTCGTATCTTATAATAATTTACGATATGTCACCAAAGATGAATACATTGTGTCCCTTATATTCTGAATTAATCACTTTTCGAGATTCACCTAGAATTTTCAGCTGCTACCACAACTTCTAACATTCCACTTTGTCCTTTTTTAGGTAGGACTTTCTGTTGGTCATCAGCTGGTCACGGTGAAAATAATTCTAGTAATCAGTAATTAGCGAGAATATTACAATTAGATAATTGAATAAACGGTTTACAATACTTATCCCGCGTTAACAGTTATTTCTCTTTGGAGAAGGTAGATAAATAGACAATTCAAATAGCGAATTTCAGCCATGACAATCACTTCTGTAGAAGGTGTCACACAATCAGATATAGCTGCAACAAAACTTTATTCCAATACAATTTCAACTATGTTTTTTGCATGGGTTTAGTTAGTTTTTCTTTAAATGTATAAAGCTTATAAATTTACTGTAGAATAATTCCAGTATTTAATATTACCTTATGTCCTAAATACCTATTAAATCTTTTTTATTATCGATACATACTGAATGGCATAAAAAGTGATAATGCAGGCTCTCTTATTTAAAAATATTGTTATTTTTATATGTAACGTTGCTATCATAACGACTATTAAATATATTTGTTTTAATATTTCAACAATTTCTAGTATAATTGTGCAACAGCTATTACCTTCAAAATTAAAATATTTGTATATAGTGTTTATAACGACGGTAATTATGTAAAAAAATATCATACGTATAAAATTTACGCAAACCTATCAAATATACGAACAGTTTCGCAAAGTAAATAATAGCTGCCTTATTTTATAAAACGTTTATTACTAAAGAAACAACTGTAGTAAAAATACATTAAGACTATTTTAAATTACATGGGTAATGGAATTTTACACTGTAGACAAAGTTTGATAATAAAAATATCTTTTTTATTAATTTAGATTTTTTTAAGAGAAATATTTGCCTTATTATATTACAACACTTCCAGGAAGACTAACCAAAATATCGAGATATTGAACAAATTATTCATAAAAAACAATGTATCTCGATGTGTATGAACATTTCGACCGAAACTATCAATTAGTATTATTCTCCCAATAGTTATTCAACCGTCCAAAATAAAGGCTATGAACCATCTCAGAACAGTGCCTCAAGGCACGATCATGTATTTCTGTCACACATCTAACGTTGGCTTGATATCAAAGTATCCAGTGAAGTTTAGCTGCCGTAAATTATTTACAAGTGTAACCCACTTTAACTTTATTGGCACTCAAAGAACCAGAAGTGTTTCAGCAATAAATCATAACTGGCCTTCAAGTAAGTTTAATTGCTCGTAAGTTATGCAATCGCGGATAAAACAGTTAAGATAAATACGTCAATGGCAGAATATACATTTATTTATTGGCGCATTAAATATGAGATAGTATACTAATAAAATCAATTAAAAGGTTTAATTGTTCTCAAATTGATTCGTTTCGAATTTATTTTACCAGAGAACCATTAGAGAATCATATTATTGGAGATTCATTACTGTTGTTATGATTTTCTAATACGAATGCAAACGAGCTTTACACAGTACAAAGTAATAATAATACCTTGAGTCATGTAAACTTGGTTTTATAATATATATTTCAATTTTTGTAAATATACGAATATTATATCACACCTTCCAACAAATCTTAAGCAATATTATAGCGTACACGATATTATGATATGATAATAAACTAAACTAATAAACCATGACATATTTGGCAAAATAATTAATAAATGTATTTCTTTTTATCTATTTTAAAGTACAAACCATGGCAAATGATTTGCTTAAAAAATTCTTAACTAACAAAAAATTAATTTTTCCTATAAAAACTTTGGGTGCAGTTTAAAATTTCACTGCAATATAATTATAAAATAACACAACATAAGTTTTAAAAATGAATTGTTGTGGCCTTTAAATAATTTTATAGTTAAATTGTTCCACTTTGCAAGTCATAATAACAATAATTGTTTAAACTTTGTCCCTAATTTTAGCGTTCTCTCAGTTACCAACTCTGGAACACACAATATGCATTAATACAATTTAATTTAATTAAAACTTTTGAGCCGCCCCCGATGGGCAAATTTGTAACAGTGACTAAAAATTTCACCTCTATTACCTAGAAAGATGTCCCGATTTCAATCTCTGTATCTTTGTCCATCAAAAACTAAACAGAGTTTATCCATGCTTGTAACTCACACTATAATTAAATTCTCTTGAAACTATTGTATACGAAACAACCACAACGATATTGGTTAAGCCATTCCCCGAATCTATGCAGCATCAAGTGCAGCAGACAAGAGTCATCTGAGTGGGTGTTTTGAGATTGACATGTCACGACATGTTTGACAGAAGCCATTCTCCGCTTAAGCAATAACTCGTACTCGCTCAACGAGAATATTGTTGGCTTATATAGTGCCACAGAATATTCAACCAAGTTATTTCTCGTATACCAGTTATTATATCTCAATAGACTTTTTAGAACTATATATTTTATTTTTATATTGTAAATAAAATAGATTTTAAACGATTTTATACAAGCGTCGCTTTTATAATAAAAACCAAATTTAAGAGATTAGTAAGACCTTTTTATATTTAGGCTGCTTACAATAAAAATAGAAGTGAATCTGTCTTTGATAACAGGATTGTGTTAAATATGTGTTCTTATTACCCATATATCACAATACCCTTAAAAATATCTTAACAATTTTATTTTTAAAGTCTGAGTAGGGTAAGTAAACCCTAAATCACTTAAGAACTTATAAATACAGCTATCCTGTTTATTAGGACTTAAGTAAGTGTGTCTCGGTGTACAAGAAACGTCTACTTATTTATGTGTGTCCTCCTATCATTGAGTAGATGACATTCAAATTTGCAATGTTTACCTGATTAAGAAGCGATATTAATTATGACTATGAGATAAGTTCTATTAGTACTTTTAGTTTGTTACCAATGATACTTAGGTTTGTATATCATGAGAATTATTTATTCTGTATAATCAAACGGTTCACTTGTTGTAAAATGATTATTTATTTGTTTGCCAAATTATTATTCCATAAATTTATTTATTAATGAACTGAGATAAAATCTATAAAAATAATGTTACAAATAAAACACTTTTTCTTGTTCTTATTATTGCTCATAGTGTTGTAAGAGATCTCTAGGTATGATTAATATATACGTAAAGACTTGATTAATACGCATACATACGCTGTTCATTTATAATTCTAAGTTATTTGTCTTTTGAATTTAAAACAATAAAGTACAAGTTCATTGAAAACCATTGAAAGTAACGACAAACGCAGCGTGCAAATATATATTAATAGGCAAACTAATTTCAATGCGTGTTAATCATAGCTTTAAATATCACGGAAAACGTATTTTAAGTTTAATAATCATCATAGATACCTCAAATCAGGATGGCTTCCTGTCCCACAGCTGACTATTGAGCTGAATGTGCAGGAAAGATTTATAGCCGCTGTTCTAGTTACAATTATACAAATCTTAAAAAGCAACGTTTGATAAACGAGTTGCTACTGAGTCAGTGGATCGAGTCGTCGATGTTCAAGAAAATAACCCCTATAACTCTCTAAGGCAGCGGCTTCGAGGTCTTAGACTAGAACAAGACAACCACAATAGGAACAGCAATATCAAATAGCAAATACTTGAAAAATTTGATTATAAAATTACGCTTGCAAAAACATATATAAATATTGCAATGCTAATACAGATTTCCAGATCTAGTGTTCACGAGGATTGATTATGTACATGCAATGTAGAGGTAAGAGTGTGCAGTACTCACATATAGGCAACCTTAATGAGTTCATATTATTATTAAATTATGCATAATAGAATTGTGTTACTTATTTGTATGTTTATTTTCTTGATTCAAAACGGTAGGTCCTATTTTTACCAATAGAAACTAGGGCGGAGACCATGTCGTTAATTAATGTGTCCCTTCAAACGAATAAAGCACGTGAAAAGATAAATCTGCGTCTCGATGAGTCTCCAATTGTGTGAATCATTTATCACATACACGTCCGTGAACAGTGAGATCGTTTTGCCTAAACCCTTTTCAAACTCTTGATCCCTCCATACTGGCTATTTTTTTAATTTGGTGTATTTTTGTAAATAAATTAACTACTGTTACACTTTTCATTTGTAATAATTATGTGTATATTTTTTTATATCTAAAAATATATTTCAGGATAATGTTTTCTTATTCATGGAACAAAAAATGTTGGATAAATCAGAAACGCCATTTAAATGTTTTAATTCTTCGTATTAAGATGGTCCTTTATGATAAAAATTAATAATCCACTAATAATTTTAATCCATTGTTTTCCAACAATATTAGTTGGCTAGTCATTAAATATTAAGTTGTGAATAAAGTAAATATAACTAAAATATCAAAATATTGTTTTACCATTGTACGAACCTAAGTGAAATGGAAGATCGCAGTTTTTGTTGGAGGAGTTTGAGGGGTAATTTTATCAAGTGTATAGAATTCTATATTATTTTAGAAGTAATAATACCATAGGGATGTATACAAAAACTCAAAATTAAATTTAGTTCCATCATTAAAACACGAATAATAAGAAAACGTAACAGTTTAATAGTAATAGTAAGTAATAGTGGTAGCATTTATTAGATTTTTGGTCTATTGATAATTAATATTTAAAGGAGATGACTTATATTGGTGTATCTACCTTATACCATATATAAATATATATATATATATATATATATATATATATATATATATATATATATATATATATATTCAGTCACAGGTAACAGCTGAAAACCTCTTATACACTGGCTACACCTGCAAAATTATTAAAATATTCTAGTTTATTTATAATAACACATTTCACTGTTTGTAATAATAAAATAAGGTAAAATTATGCATTGAGTAAACATAATATTGCATAGAAACAATTGCAATACAGAAAATTTCAGTAATATATTTATTTATATCGATCACTTGGACTAATTAAAAAAGAAATGCTTTTTATTTTAGCAACCAACACTGACCTTAAAGAGCCTTGCAAAATTTAACCTGATTAATTTTATAGATATTGCTTGCAAAGGGACGACTAAAATCTTCTATATTTGTCTTCAGATATGTTTGGGAATATTTTGCAGTTAATGTAAGATTGCCAAAATACTTTCGCTATGTTTACAAGCTTGGGAGGGATGAAAAAAACTTGTTAGACAGTCTTCGAGTGGTCCGTGACAGATATGAGTCATTTGGTTGATCATATTATCTCCAGTAACTGTCATATAGTATGCTACAGTATTTCGCGACTATTACTTGGAGTTAAGATTGAGTGCGCCATTAATTCGAACGAAAAATGTCATATTGTCAAAAGTTATTAAAAGCTCAATATTTTGCAAACGCAGTTCCATGCCTTATTTTGAATACATGTATAACTGATAAGTTTCAGCAGTTCTCTGAGGTTTTAGCCCCAAACTTATATGATAGTAAAAAAACGTCAAGAGAAATTTCTTTGGTCAGGCCCAAAGTTGTTTGAACATGGTTTTAAATTCTACACATATCACACTATAATTTTCCAAATAGGACATAAAAGTGTATTTGCAAAATATAGTGCTTTTTATAATTTTCGACACATGAAATTTTAAGTTATCATTTGTTTAGTTTTAATTTAGGTATTAACACTTTAAACGGGCTTTATCTTCCAAAAGTTAACAGAGCTGCTTAAAATTAGTGAATTTTTATATCTGTTGTACTTTTGTTAAATATGGAAAGCTTTTGAACAATTTACAATTGGTTCAATTCCGGACATAATAGAATATAATATAGCAGTTAATAAAATCCCACACAACAATAACAAATGTCTAAGAAATAAATTTAGAAAAAGTGCAGACAGTATTTTTTTTAAGTTATTTTGCACTAATTTTAACATAAAAATTAGGACATTCAGTCTCATAACCATAAAACATCACTTATACTATACATACTGACACACGCGTATGGATTCCATTAGTGAATGTATACCACGCCCATAGCTAGACAGCCGTAATCTGAGAATGAGTTAAGCTGCTGTTCCTAATATCCCTACCACAACATAATCACACTTCTCTTTTACTTTTTTTACTGATTAAAACATGAAATGTTCACATTTTACATGCGATAGTAAGATTTAAAACTTTCGTGCAAACAGAGGAAAGTATAGGCTACAACGAGCCTCATACATTTTTCGATCAAGCCGATTTCATGGAATTTTCGATAAACCAATTCAATACGCGAATGAAATACTATTGGTTATGTTCATGTAAGGTCGGAGGTGAAAAAATTGAAGAACCATTAATAATGATTCTAATTACAAATATGTAAACGTCCTTTATTTAAAGTACAAGCTTAAAATTCTTTTAAATGAATGTGTATATTTGTATACAGTTAAACAACTTTGATTTTTTAACTTACAGCCGGCGCGGCGTTTAGTAACTAAACACTACACAAAAAAGTGTTCAATTTAATTTTCAAGTCATACATACATTCAAGTTGTTTCCATAATGGATTCCTAGTTACTTTAATTCTATCATAAGTGATTCTATAATAAATGTCAATAGTTACATTATAAAAGTGTTTTTCAATAATCATCATATCGTAATTCGGTATTACACCAATAGCAAAGGAATTGATTATTATTATTATGATTATTATTTACAAGTGAGGACCACAATTAATTACTTTCAAAGTTGGTGGACGTAAAATAATGTGTTTTGGAACTTTTATATTTTAAATATTTGTAAAACACCATTGTCAGATTGAAGAAATATTTGGTCTATTATAACTTTTAATGCCTCATATTTCAGTGCCTGGCTTGTTTATTGTTGTAGATACATTACACAGACAACCAAAATAACTATCAGCATCTTGAAAATGTACTTAAGGCACCATAATACAGTTTAATGTTTACCCTTCAATGAAACGATAGTTGCCTTTGTGTCCGCAATGCGCAATCACAGGTGTGCCCTATAGCGCCGTGATCCTCATTTCACCCGTATGCTAAGTGTGCAGATGACAGGATACATGGTCACCCGCCCAGCGCACGTAACCTGTAAAGAATAGCAACATTCATGAGGCCAGACAGGAGCGCTGCGTACGACGCCATGCCTTGCATCGTGATGAGGTTGTGCTTGAAATTGCAAGAGGACGCAGAGACAGCCTACGTGTATGAGAAAACTCTTTGCTTATTTTAATAATTGCATTTTTGGCTAAGAGTTGATGAACCCTATCTCCAGAGAGGATGGAAAACTTCTGTCTGTCTGTGTGTATATCTAATAAAAAATATAGACATTATATGTATTGCACGAAGGTTTATTTCTATATAGGCTGAATTCGATAATAGTGCGGGTCAGTATTTTGGGATTGGCTGAGTATTATTAAATATATTTTTACATTTTCTTACAGTTAAACATGATGATAACGATTAAATAGCATAATAATCACAATAACAAACAAACTGAGTACAACTTTATAATATTTTTAACATGCTATATATTGTCACATTAGATTAACCATCCCTGTATGTATATAAAATATTATCTTTTGGTGTGTAGATATGTAGACTTCTATTATTTAAACACTAACATGAAATTTAATTAAATCGATAAAAATGTAAATGTATCGCGTGGAAAAATATCTCGAGAAATATTTCATATGTACATTGTACTCGATATATTTTGTAGTAAAATTCATTTATTCATAGACATGAATGAGTTCTGTAATGATGCAGGTCAAACCATGGTATATAGCTGAGGGTCATAACGCCTATCGCTCAGTCGGCTGACATAATTTTCTTTTCTCTAAAGGATGAATGTAAAAATTTCCATTATGTACGGTTGCCTGTCTGTCTAAGGGAAAATTTCGGTAGTGAAAGGAGCATAGATTGATGTTAACGAAGCCTGTTAGGGGGCACGTGGTGTGGCGTACTTTTTTCATATTTATGTACTATTATTATTTTATGTGTCAGATGCGTACTGTAAAGCTTTTAACAGAAATATTCGTGTCTTAATAATCGACAGAAATGTTCATACAATATTACATACTAGTTTTTTACGTTGCTAAAATAACCTTACATTTAATTATGAGACGGCCAGGTGGTGGTAGTATCAGCAATGATGTCTGTTTAGTCGACTTATTAGATTGACTAAAAAAATCTAGCCCTACTATCAGACGAGAAGGTTACAGTAAATTTAAAAACTTACAACCAGTTAAGTTTATTTATAAATAGTATTAGAATACTCCTTTTTGCTTAACTTCACTCTCTTAAGACATTCTATGAAAACTTTTATTTATTAAACACTATTCTTCTTAATTATAAATTTGATTGAACATTTTGAAATCTATTATCTGGTAATAAATATGCTCTTTGATTGTGTTATTTCTCACCTTATCAATATTTTAAATATCCAACCCGATCAATGACTATGTAATGCCGGGTGGAACTAGAATCGTAGCCACTTGTACATGATGACTTCCATATTGTCTTAACGAAACAATGTCAGAGAAAGCTAAGAACTTTAACGTTTATTGTTTTAATACGAACAGTTATAAAACAATAAATATCTGTAAAATAAAATACTAGGAATATTATTTATAGGGGTTAAATCAAGATTGCCGCTAATACAGGAGGCTTTTAACGTTTTTAGTAATTTTGCTTGCAGGAAATGGTCTGTACAATATTAAATAGCTTCTGATAATTTCTATATAAACGAAGGGCCCTTCTGAAGTCCAGGGTCATGATAAATTAAATTGGTTCAGTACGAACCTGATTGGGACTGCCATAATAGTGTCACTATTTTTGAACACTATTTATCGCTTAAGACTGATACCTTTATCTCTATAGACACCCAATTAGTATCACATGGTATAATTTGTTCCGTCGAATGTAAATAACAACTTTGATACAACTTTTATTATTTCTTCACACACACGTGTGTGTGTGTGTGTGTGTGTGTGTGTGTGTGTGTGTGTGTGTGCTGCAGTCTCAATTTAAGTAAATGCTCTGATTCGGTATTTTATTTCATATCAAGTTTATCGTTCAGTTAGACAAATAAATAGACATCCAGGGTCATAAATGACCGTTGTATGTGCTTAAGAAGTAATTTTGCCTAATTACGCTGCGTATAATGTATAATAACTGTCTTTTCTCAAACCATCCATCATTCGAGTATACACTGCAATGTCTTATGAGAAAGTAGAGTCTATATGGAAGTTGATTTAGCCAAGCAATTCCACTCTCTTGGTTCCAAATATCCATGATACATTTTATCGTTATTATTCCATATAACATTCACAGAATTGTGTGTATTAACATTAATTAATATATAGAAATATGACTCGTACAGGTTAGTTATACACAAATCTTGGACTTGACCAAATACTTTCTTGGTTCAAAATAATACTTTAGATATACAGTATTATAACTTATTATAACCACACATAAACGGTGTCATTTATAAAACAGCACCGATTAATTAACATTTTAAATCCGCCAACTTCTTTAATACTTCTGTTCAAACATTTAAAAATATAAGCAAAGATTTAAAATTAAAATGTTATGGTAGCCAGTAAAATGTGTTTACATTGATTTGGAACACAGCCATGAACAATATCGAGTGGTATGTGAAAGTGGTCAGCGTCCAGCACACAATTGGATAGAGGGAGGTGGTCAGGGTGGTTTGGCCCTTTCCCGCGACGCATATCCGGCCTATATTGTTTGAGTATTTGTGTGGGAACAATCGAAATCACAAAAAGGGTTCTTGACACATCCATTCCCACTGTATTCTATTCACTAACTATTTATCGTGCTCAGTGATTTTTTTAAGTGAAAGCATTTAATATCCCACTTGCTTCCCAAGGTAGAATTTATATACACATCTTATACATTTATGTATTTAGGATTTAGATTTATGCACTTCAATTAACTGTAAAGTCTTATGTAACACTAAGCTCTTCTTAACTTACCAGGTTTGTTTTAATGAATATTATAGTTTATTCACTACTTCTGTAAAGTTCGATCATTCTATTATAGTTTGGATTCTATCAATTCTCCATTCCTTCTTAGGCTCCACAGTTATCTGTTGTTAGTCCCACCTGTCAACCTTTCCGTACCGAGGTATGTTTATCGTCTTCAAATTCTCTTCTAAACCTTACATAGATTACTGAAAACGTTCAATTTTTATGTAGACTTCATATAATCGTTTTACTCAAAAAGTAACTCATTGTTCTCAAAAACATTTGAAGCCATATTACCATCTATTGTAGTAGGAATAAAGTTCAGGCCCTTATAAAAAACAGTTATCGGTTTCCAATGGTTCTCAGAGAAAATTCCTGTTTCATATTATTGTAATGTATTGTTATATTAACTAATAGATTCCAACCAAAACGGAGTTTAACACCATTGTTTCTTGATTCAAGAGAACGATTAGTGTTTCATTTGTGTATCGAGATGTATTAATGAGGCACTTCCTTTAAAATGTCCTCTGTTGCAATTGTTTACCAAAACTGTTTCGTAATTGTAGTCGTGTGGCTTGATTTTGATAGCGTATGCCATATCTCTGTGCGCAATCGTTTTTTATGCTGCAGCGCTGTAAATTGAAATATATGTTCGTTTTACAAGTTCAGAAAATAAGGTTTAAAAACATAAAGCTTCTTGAATTATGTCAAGTTCATGTTGATGGAATTAGATGGACGAACATTTAGATTTAAAACAATACTATATCAATTAAACAGTATTTACATTTTGCTTAGAATGTAACAAACGTAAGATAAAAATGGTAAAATAATTTTCATTGGTTATATGAAAGAGGTTATGTATATGCACTTAAATTGTATACTTAGTTTTAAAATGTATTGTCCATTTTATTGATGTTACCGTTAATAGAAAGCTTTTTATTTTCTCTAAATGTTTAGCTTATTATTTAATGTAAAATTTATTTTCGTTAAAACATTCAAGCCCTACTTGGTTAAGAAATTCTTTTTTAAGACTTATTATGACGGTCCTCATGTGAGTTTAGCCTGTTTGAGAATCAAATAGAATAAGGAAAAGTCTCGGGACAGGACAAGGGTGACATTATTGACAAAATAACGGTCACAGACAGGATTTAAACCTCCACTGAAACTCATAGACCTGCCAATCCCTCTCCTATAATTTCATTTCATTTAATTTGAAAAATTTGACCCGTCCAGAAGTTTTCTCAATAATGGATTAAAAACGTTGCTAGCTTCATTTCATTGGTTCACAATCATTAGGAAACCACTCCAATATAATTAATTTTAAAATTTATAGATTTTTTAAATTAAAACATACACAAAGAAATTCTCTTATTAAAGAGTATATAATGAGTTTTTAAATTAAGCAACAAATTTATATATATATATATATATTGAACATTGAATCACAAAAAGTACTTGCTCCGCCGGGAGTCGAACTCGGATCTCTCTCTTGCCGGGTGAATGTGCTACCATTACACCACATATATATGGTGTATATATATATATATATGTGTGTGTGTGTGTGTGTGTGTGTGTGTGTGTGTGTGTGTGTGTGTGTGTGTGTGTTTGTGTGTAGTTTATAAACGAAATAATAAATAGTGAAAACTCATATGCATACTTATAAGTTGCTTCTATCAAGAAACAAACTTGCGTAAAAATCCCATTTGGTTCTTGAAACCCCCTTTTATGTTGTAACATAGTTATCACCAATAATTACTATACTGTATATAGTACAAGGTATTACATACATATTAAAATTCATTGTTAAACAGTAAGGTAATCATACGCATTCCCTTTATATAGGCATTACTAACATTCCTTGAACGAATAAAACCTAAGTGATAATTGAATGTTCGTAATGTTTAGTAATATTTCTTATGCCAGTGCGAAAATACTTGTGTAATATTAATACAAAGTAGACATTATCATAATAACAATCAACTAATATTTTTTTTATTCATAAAGGCTGTGTAAATAAGTAAATGTGTAAAAAGTTTAACATCTTTCAGTACATTGCTGGTTTAAAGTTTGTATAAATAATTAATAATAATAATAATTTTATTTTCCATTCGTTCATTTACATGAATATAACATAATATGTCCTTGGAAATAACTGACCACAGTTACAAGTATGTGTGGCCAGTGAGAATTATTAAATATAAACAAATTTACAACATCCTTAAACTAATTATATAAATACATAGTAAAAAAAATGATAAATGAGTCCAGTCTCGATACATCCAAAGACACTCTCTGTGGCGCTTGGTTTACTTATAAAATAACTAATATATGTACAGATTATATTCCTATAATATGTGGTACTGCAGTTCAACTTAAAATTTCTCACATAATATACGTACTTATATTTACAATTTTTAGAAGAAAAATAAAACAACAGACGAGAAAAAAAAATTAAATTAGTTTCGACATTATGTACAGAATTTATACCAAGCAAACATTCATAAAGTCTACATCTTGTTTTAAAAATAACCACTCTTTTAATTTTCCAGAAAATATTTTTAAGTTTATACAACTTATTACCTCATGTGGTAATTGTTTAAAGTACTTAGGCCCTATATATTGGAAAGAATGTTTAAAAATACTTTTTGTAACTTTTGGAAGTTTGAATATTCTATTTGATCTACTTCTTGTATTGTTGTTCCAGTATTTCCACTTTTAAGATAAAATATTCTTATGACTTTGTAAATAAATAGATGTTGAACAGGAAGTATCTTTAATGTGCAGTATAATGAAAATGAACTATCTCTCTTTTTTTACATGTAATTATTCTGATAAGGTAATTTTGGGATTTTCTTATTCTCAATATATAGGTCCTGTAAGTACCCCCCCCCCCAACAATGTATAGCATACTGAATTCTCGAGTGTACCAGCGCAAAATAAAGCATTTTTAAGGTTGTTTCGTTACAAAAGTTTCTTAAGTAGTAAAATGTCCTTATCATTGATTTAATTTTACTGTGAACAGTTATTGAGTGTCTTTCCCAATTTAATTGTTCGTCCAGTACAACTCCTAGATATTTAAAATACTTTACCTTTTGTATGATTTGATACTTCTGGTTTTGAGTACAATTATCTATGTTGTATACTATATCAGAGGGAAAATCAAAATTTGTATGACTGAAATTAACGTACTTAGTTTTACTGACATTTACTTGCATTTTGTTTTTCACACACCAATTTTTTAAAGTGTTGAGGTCTTCTGTAATAAGTTGCCAGGCGATAGCGGCGTCTGTGAATGAATAAAAGAACGCGATATCGTCAGCAAAAGCACATATTTGCCCATGAAAAGGAAGTTTTAACAGGTCATTTATAAAAATTAGAAATAGTATTGAAGAGGTCACTGACCCTTGTGGTACTCCAGCCTTGACAAAGCAAGGGTTACTAAACCTATCTTTAGTCTTAACCTGTTGGACCCTATTGCTTAAAAAGCTTTTAAACCAGTTAAGAGCGATTCCTCTTACTCCTGCATGTTCCAATTTGTCCAATAAGATGTTATGGTCAACATAATCAAAAGCTTTTTTAAAGTCAATAAATAGACCTGTGACTTTCTCTTTTTTATTTAAGCTACAATATATTTGTTCTGTAATTGCAAGTATTGCTTCTTCAGTTGATTTTCCTTTTCTAAATCCAAACTGGCAGGGACTACAAAAATTGTTTCTTTCCAAAAAGCTTATTAATCTTGATTTAATTATTTTCTCAATTATTTTAGACAAAACTGATAGCAAGCTTATTGGTCTTAAATTGTCAAGTTTATAGGATGAATCCTTCTTGAATATGGGAACAACAGTACTTAATTTAAGTCTTTCGGGAAAAATACCTTCATTAAAACTTAAGTTAACAATGTACGTTAAGACAGCGGATATTTCATTTGAAATGTTTTTAATACAGTCTACGGAAAATTATCAACACCACATGATTTTTATTTTTAAGGTTTTTTATTATTTGTATGATTTCTAAGTCGTTTGTAGGATTGATAAAGATGGAGGAGGGACTAGGCAAGGAAAGAAAAGTTTGAGGTGCAGAAGTGTACAGATGAGTTGGACCTTGGGTTGAGATAACATAAGAGTTGATTGACTCTGCCACTTGTCTTGCATCAGACACTACTTCCCCGTTATCTAAGTCGATCTTATCTACAGATTTACGATTTGCCGCTCCACTCAAATTATTTATAATTTTCCAGCACTGTGCTTTGTCACCTATGCAACTGTTTAAATTTGTACTTTAAAATTCAAGTGTTTACAAGAGTTATTCTTTGCCATTAAAAGATTTTTACTAAACTTTTATTTTTATTTTTGGAGTATATCCTTAGGTTCAAGCAAATAAATAAGTACTGCTTACCCAGTAAATATTTTGTGTTTTAAAGCTTTTAATGTTTATTCTAAAAACATAAAATGTTCAGTAATTTTGTTTCATAATAGGTACCTATGGATTCCTACTTCCAAACAAACTTCCATTTTAATAATATTAGTAGGGTGTAGCAGTCTATCTATGAAAACAAAATGTCCATACTTTTAATTGTGAAAGTGCGTACAAAATTGTTTATTAGACGTTTTCAGAACTATTAAGCTGACATTGGAGGCCGAAGTCACTTAGACTGATGCCACTTAAACCAAGTGATGAATCGTGCACCTAAGTAAGAGTGATGATTCTAAAAGATGTGCTTATCATTTAAAAGAGGAAAAGTAGTTAAGACCTGAATTATACTACACTTTAAAGTCTATTAAACTTCATCCTCCCCAATAGAATGGAAATGCGATATATAACTTATTTTACCAATGTTTTTTCTGAGTAAATAATATTATGAAGAATCGTGGAGCTATTGGCATAACGTAAAACTAATAAATAATATCCAAGACAAATAATTATTATGGTTTGATGTCGTTGTATTTTTTACAGTTTCAAGATTAATTTTTTATACAGTATAAAGGAATTTTATGAAGGAATAATGTTTCCTCATACTAGAAAGGAACTTATATATCTCAAATAGCTCCCTTAAGAAACGGCTATAACCTTCAACTTTATAGCTGCGCCATTGTGGTATGTGAAGATAAACGCTGCTTAATAAAGTAAATTCCATAAATTTGTTTGTATTTATTCATATCACTTGATAAGTTCATATTAAGAAAGGTTTTATCTCTGAAGCTCTGACGCACTGGGATTTGATACAATTTACCAATAGCGACGGTGACATCTTTCACTTACATCATTCATCACAGCAATGCTTGACATTTTATAAGTGTTTACTAAAGCGAACATCTTGTACTGTCGAATAAATTCACTGGAACTTTCTTCACTAGAATAATTTTTGTACTTTCTGCTGTACTATAACTAACTAGCCTACATCTGTCATTATTTAGGTCAAAACTTTTGTTTAAAGTTTGTTACTGAAGATGGAAGGTTTGAAAGAATAACAGGATTTCAGACATTTACCATTGTTATAGGTTATAAAAGGTATAACGCAACTTTTTAGGATTGGAATCTATCTTCTTCGTCATGTGGGGGATGTATCAATACATACAAAAATAAAGAACAGAAAGAAGTGCAGAAACATAGGAAATAAAAGGGTTCAAACATAACCAAGATCTGCTTGGAGTCTAGTCCAGGCGTTTTCACTGCACAGGATGCAAGTTCCGAGCACAAATCACAAGGACTAGGATCACAATCGCACATCACACTAGTACATGTTGGTTATTTTATCGGCACCGTGTAAGTCAATGAAACAATGTGACAGGGGGGCGATTGTCAAGAGGGGTAAGGAAGAATGACAAGCCGCTTCCAGCGCTAAGTTTGGGCACTAGGCCGTAGTGTCATAGGGTGTGTGCGAATTTTATTGGTTGAGGTTTGTTTCTTTGTTATAATTTTTTAAAGGTTTCCTAGTTAGTTCTTTTTTAGTATTGGTATGCAACAAGGTGTTGACTTATCTGTTGGACTGCTAGTTTTACGTACGACGCCACAATAAGTTTGCCTTCGAAAAAATTCTTCTCGTGGTTTATTATGTGTCCCATTACATGTTATGATTTCCAGACAAGCAATTATTGATTTTTTTCATTAGCCCTTTTGTTGTCTTTATGTTCTTTAGATTTATTGGTCTTGGCAATGTATTCCTCATTACAAGAACATTTTATACTGTAAACAAACTGTTTCAGTGCTGTGTGCCATCTTTTGGTTTGGTTTTACGAGAATTTGTCTAAGAGTGTTTTGTGTTCTAAAAGCGGTTCAAATTATTATCTTCCCTGCCTCCTCTTCTAATTTCTTTTATAATCCTGGTACTTAAGCAATTGATATTTACGTAAATGTTTCTTTCTTTTCATTCTCTGACTCTTGGACCTTTCTATTATCTTGATTGCTCTTATTTATTACAGACTGACGATATCCGTTTTTAAAAGATCTGATTCAACATTTCGATTTCTTTTATTAATCCACCCTTTTCTGAACTTTTTGCTTTGTCAAACAATGTGTATGCTATTCCTTCTTTGACAGATTTTTGACGGTTTGATTAAAAATTTAGATATTGGCCAGTGTTTGTTTTCTTACGATAAACGGTTGTTTTCCCGTTATTATCTCTAACTACGCACACATCTAGAACAGACAGTTTGTTTTGGACTATCTAACTCCATGGTTAGGCGAATTAAGGGACAATTGCTGTCTTCCCAATGTCTCCATTAGGGAAGACGAAATTTTAAACTAAATTGATACCAAGGCTTTTTTCTCAAATTCATCCATAAAGATAATGGCAAAAATGGGAGATATAGGAGATCCTATCGCTAATCCCTCATCTTGATGTAACATTTTATCCTCTAGATCAAAATAGTTACTTAGATCGCATAGCTCTAACAATTCCATAATTACGTTGACGTGAGGGTTTGGTATCTTGATATTTGGTTTTTGTTTAACCTAAAGATTTGTTTAAAGGGGTGAAAAAACGGGGTTTAATTGACAAATAATTTTTTTCAAGTGATATTGAAGGACTTGGAGATGGAAATAATTACCGTCAACCTCTGAATTTTGGTGGCCGAATTATGCTGTAATACATTTGCGGCTATAAGTTACTCTTGGACGATGTCAAGCTCTTCGCTAATGTGACGGATATGATCATAATTTTGGACTTTTATTGTTTTCATATTGCCACACTTTTAGAATGGTAATTCTGATCTAAGTATTATTCTTTTCTCTAGAATTATAAGAATAAACTTGGTAGATTTAATTGGGCTCAGGTTTAGCGAAACCTACTACTCGACAAAAAACTTATTAATACTTGAGATACCGCATATCGAGACTTGGGCTTTAATATTAAGAGCCAGTAAGTCCATTCCTTAGCTTTTAATGACAATCTCCTATTTGCGGTACAAAGTGCAGTCTTTATACTGCTTTGGATAAAGTGAAGCAGGCTGCGGCAGCTTTGAAGCCTGCCTTTAATCGGGATAAGTGCAGTGTGTTGTAGCTAGTCTCAGCCGGCAGATCGAATTTCTCATATGTACACCTCAAAGGCATGTCAATAACGAAGAAATGGCTGGACATAGTTTTTATATCCACAGTTGATTGATAAAGAAACACCCTCAAAATTCCAGTGATATTAAAATATATATGTTAATCCTCCCCAATTTTAATACTGTTCACGTCCTATTTATTATTTTCATACTTTGATTACAAGGTATGCAATAGGTATTTAAATGCAGTTATAGAATCTTATAATAGACTATTCTATTACAAACTAACATTATAAATTATATCCTATTTAAAAACAACGGTTTTTCTTATTTTTGTTACTACATAAAAATTACATACATATGTTTTTGGTAATCTCTTTGTGACTTTTCGGGTTTTACAAGGAAATGAATGTTAAAGATTTGTCATATCTCACCTTAAACAAGAGTAAAACAAAAAATAATTTAAATTATTTGCAATTTAATAACTTTTTATACTATAATTAAGTATACATTTTTAAACTATAATACCACTTACATTTCGAAGTCTGTAAACTCAAGGCCTCAGAGCAGGGTTTTTACCTCGGTTATTAATTGCTTAAAAATTATCTCTAAGTTCGGCTTTTATATTTGTACTTAAAAGTGTATATAAAATCATTTATTTTTGACTACATGTTGAAGCATGGCTATGGTAGAATTATATTTTATAATTATTTGATCATATTATATGTGATATTGTTAGTTTCATTACACTGGTTACTACTAGGCCCACGACGGCAATTTTAGTGCAATGACGGATTCTGCAAACAGCAATTATAGAACATTAATAAACTACTACAGACTTTGAGATGGAACACAGCAAAACAGTAATATACTAAATACTCCGATATTACTTATGTAGCTATGTGTGTTATTAACCATAAAATTATACATGCTTCGTTTTAGTAATACGAGTAACTGTTAATAGTTATGCCGCGACCTTCAAATATCCTAACTGCATATATTATGACATATTTAATATGAAATTTAAATAGTTGTAATACAGTTAAATGTATAAATAAATAATTTCCTTGAATATACATTAATATATAAACGAGGTATTTTAGATAAAGTATTGTACTAAATATGCAGTATCTTACTTTATAATCTGAAGAATACACAATGCAATAAAGCGCTGTTACTAAACTCCGTTCCTTGTATATCTAAAAAAACTAAACAATAATTATACCCATTGTCAATATTATTATATTGTACACATGATTTTTTTAAGAATTTGGCTGATATTGTTGTGTCATTATCTGTAGATTTATCTGATAATTTACATAGTGAAATGTGTGAAATTTATTCAAGAAACGAATATAATATCCTTTAAATTAAAATTAATAAGTTTTATTTTCATTACAGTTTTATAAAAAAATGTAACAAAATACTGAATACAAAAAAATGTATGCTTACGCATTATACTACTTACCCTCTTATATTTAAAACCAACATAATGTTTAATAAACGAAATAAATTCTTCGATTCAAAAATAAAAACTAAAAGTTTCCTTGTACGTTTCAAAATTAGACTATAATTTGTATTTTAAATGATAATAAAAATGTATTATTTAACACATACGGCAACTTATTTTAAAATTAAATTATAGATATAACTTTCTAATACTTCTATGTGAAAATAGCATACAAGTAAATTAGGTGATATAAAGACTAGAACTAAACCGTAATAATTACAGTTAAACCAATTATTGGTTTTCTAGTGTTTCATTTTCGCATTAAGAAAGACGGCTCTGAGTAACAGGTGCAATGCCAGAGAGATACTCTAAACCCCAAGAATTAAACTGCCATCTGGTGAGCCTGGAGCTAATTGCTGGGGAATTGCTTGCAGTAAATCACAAAGTATACATAAGTACTGTTTAAGTCAAAACATCAGCCTAATTTGTATTATTCTTTGAAGTCTATTGCAATACATTTGAGAGATAACTGATTTATTGCTACTTTTGTCTTGATTTTGCTGTTTACTACCATTTACTAATATAAAATTTATGTCTCCAAACAGGCTCTGTCTTGAAGGGAGAATTTTCACGGTTTATTCTATCGTTCTTTTGAAATTATAATATTTTATAATACCTAGTTATTTGCTTTCAATAGGAGATATTGTTATGAAGATGCAATTATTGGTTTGCTTGTTAACTGTAAAGAAATTAATTAAAATATATTTCACATATTTAGTAAGCAATGTACCGTGCAATGAATACAATAAGAATAGTGCAAAGAACCTGTATAAAGAAACTTTTATATAGTAAAACTACTTATAATGTCGCTTTATACTGTGGAATTTTTATACTAACATTGATAAAATTAAATTTTAAATGGCAATTTGTATTTGTTCGACCACTGTGAAGTCCTTTTTTAAACTTGATTGACACGCCGTATAATAAAGTTCAATTTAACGATATAGAAAAGTCCAGTATGTGAATTAAATAGTAAAATGCTGCAAGTTTGAAGACATAAATAAAAACCCTGGAGAGAACAGTATTAAAGGACAGATAGATGATATAAATATCAGGATCCTCAACATAATAAATACTTCCAAAGTTCTCGATGAGTTAATGCTAGTACTCAGTGGACCCCTGGACAGAAAGTTTTAATTAACGCACGGTTGAAAGCTTGGGACGAATATTGTTCATGACGCAATAGATGATATTTTCATGTTTAAAACTCTTGGTTATAAGCAAAAACAGTCTCAAATTGGCAACTTTAAGTAATATAAAATCTTTATCTAACCTTCATTATAAGAATATATTCTGCAACTACAAAATAATACAATAATGTATCAATGTATTAATAAAGTCTTCATTTTATTAGTAAAGTCGTCACATTGTATATGTTAGGCTATTTTATATTTTTGCTCATAAGTACAATGAACAGCTCCTACGGCGTATTAACAAAGACATAAAGTCAATCGAGGTCAGTAATGTACGTAATCATCAATAAATTTCAAATTTTAGTTTGTAACGTTTAAAAGTTGAAATGTATGAACATGTCGTTTTGGTGCGAGTATTTATCTGATATTAACATTCATGCTATATAATTATGTAAGACACATTATTAAACAAAAGTGGTCTGCACAATAAAAACAAATTAGTGGAAGCAAAACAGTAGACGTTTCAAATATAAATGGTTTATAATTTGAAGCTTACTGTGAGTTAGCAGATGCTTCTAAATTAAATAAACAAATCAAAATCTTAATTATTACCAATTTATTTAACGAATGTACAATTACGAATTTTGTATAAAATATGTTATAGCTGTATACAAATTAATTTTATGTGAGTTTAATTAATTAACATTCCGTAAGATCATTACGGAACTTACTGAACTTTTATTGTACGTGTATTGTAACTCTATAAGGAACTGAAATTAGGTCAGAGAGTAAGAACTTCTCCCTATTAATCTTTTGAAGATTATTAGATATATCTAAACGTCATGTTAGAGATTTATAACTACGAGAAAGGAATACTTACATGGACGTGAGATAACGTTACAGATGTAAGGATTTATCACAGTTAACTTTATGTACCGCAGCGAATTCTTAGAGAAAAGGATAACTAGTGGTGTTCCCATTTAAAGTAAATCACAAGAGGAATTCGGATAGTTACATTATTATAACTCAAAAATACAATATTCGCTATTTATATAATGTCTCTGTTACACTGGTATAACAATAAATTTAAAACCAATAAATATCAAACTAGCTAGGGATCATTATTGTTACTAGACCTCCAATTAAAGAGTAAGGAGCTTATGAAGGTTTAGCTTTGATAGCGGCTTTGTGAGCAAAGGCATTGTGTCTGTCCTCGTCTGGCTGGAAATATCTCGTAAAATACCAATATGTCTTTCCTTAATATAGATTTTATTGTATTTTTAACTTACACAATACTAGGTTAACACTTACCTCCTTGGTTGGCACACAAATATATGACCTAATTTCAGTTTCTTTATAAGTAATATATAACATAAGTATAACACTCTGATTACTATGGGCTCTTACCTTGAAATTGTTATCGTTTTATATCAGAAAATATATTGAACTTTAGAGATGTCTTAAAGACTTCTCATTTGGGAAATTAAAAATACTGACTCAATCCAGTTCATTAACAGATCAAATCAAGTGTCAGTCTTAACAAAACTCTCTAAATCTATTTTTGATGAATTATTCTTCAACTATGTTTGGTATATGACCATATAAAATGTAAGCATTACATATAGGTAATATCTAAGTTTCCATAGTTTTTAACACTTAATTTATAGAGTGATTCAAAACGATCGGCGTCGAAGATAATCTGTCTGTCTGTGTGTTTTTTAACTATGTATGGGAACACTCCGATATCAAAGATATCAATATTCTGTTCATAATCATAACCAAACTTCTCCTCCACAATCCACACTTTTGGTCGATCCACCGGCATTACCTTATTCCATACAACGATGACCTATATAAGGAGGCTTTTGTTTAATTTTCTGTTAAATAGCAGGAAAAAACTTTTTATGTTCTTGGAGATTCAGCCAAAAACAGCCAACATCTCTCATGCTTTCTAGATAACAATGCTTTTTTGTTCAAGGCAACTCGTATACATATGAATCTATGATATCTTACTGCATTAACCTTACCTTGGGAAAAACTTTTCCTTTATAAATAATTTAATAAAGAATTATTTTATAAATCTTCGCATTGTACAAGCAGAACTTCATATAAATCTGCCTTACAGATGTTTATTGCAGTTCTACATAGTTCGTTGTATTATTCGCTTGTACGAGTATTTTTGTATTCTAATCATTATGCAGAATTTGAAAACATATTTTTTAAACCACATAATTTAGTTTAAATAACCTTGAAATATACACATATGTGTAAGTGTTTTAATTTCATTTGTCAACTAGTGAGATCTAATAAAATCAAAACTCTATTACTGTATGTATAGTTCTGATTTTATTTTCCCTGAAATATAAACGAGGAGGGTTAGTTTTTTATTACAAATTTATGATAACAAATAAAGTATAGGATTTAGTTTATATTTTTTGCATTAAAATATAAACCTAATATCACCATTTGAATATACACGAGTCTGAATCATTGGTATTCAGGGCAGACAGGATGGTCGATGTGCGGTAAGAGTGACAGGTCACGAAGCCGTTTGACAGAATCCATTTTCATCTTGTCCAATAGTGGCTTCTGCTTATAAACCCAAATATTGATGACGATTATTTAATGTAATGTGCAATTTGTAAAAGATTATTCTACAATATCTATTTGTGAATAATTATATTGTAATGCTGACATTATATAGGATAAGGAAACATTGTGTTCTCTAGAAGCTCCAACGACTTATTTAACTATTAATGTGACCACTATGCCATTTCACGTTGTATCAAAGTATGATACCAAAGATATTTCCTTAACTATGAATTTCAATCCTAAATGAGGTTTTTTAGTAGTCGTAATATATTGATTTTTAATATTGAGTAACAAGGATGGCTATTTTAAACATGCCAATAAAGAAAAAAATATGTAGAAAGTTTAGTGTAATTATTTATAATAGCTTAGTTTTTAATATTCCCCCCCCACCCCCCCCCCCCCCCACCCCCCCCCCCCCCCACCCCCCCCCCCCCCCACCCCCCCCCCCCCCCACCCCCCCCCCCCCCCACCCCCCCCCCAACTACTTAAGTTAAGCCCGTAACACAGGCTTAAGTAAGCCATTGTGCATGTCGCGGAGCTTGATACTGATCAAAAACTTGTAGTACTGTTATCTTCCCATTGTACTTGGATCCAAATGGGAATTATAGTAGCCTAACTTTCTAAATTAACCTGCAGTCTATGTTTGCAATTAAAGCTTTTTATATTAATACACATTATACTTTGTTAAGACTTAATGCATAAGTATTAAAGCTATTTTTATGAATCTAATTGCATTCTGTATATCACTTTGAAGAAAAGAACATTTTCTATAAATCCAAATTTATAAATCTACTAAAGTATAGTTTGATTTGGTCTTCTAAAGAGTGTTTGGTTAATGAAATATATCTTAGGACATAATCTCATTTTTATAGCGACTATGATCTTGATAGAAAAATATATTATTCATTCGAAATGTCACTATCATCTGTATGGTTATCAAAAGTTCTGTTACTTAGAAAATGCCCTTTGCCATTTATTGAATAAATATTTTTACTTGCCCTTGTGCTCTATAAGTGAGATGCATTATTTATGAACGGATATTCGCTTGCATGATTTGATAGTTAAGAATAATATGTACTTCGTAATGTTAGATGTGTAGCTGATAAAATTGAAAAACTTAATTTAGGTTTCTATTAATATATTGGCACAGATGTATAATTGTGAAGGAAAACAGGATTTTTCCGGACATTTGCCTTCGTTCTGTGAAACAATAAATCAGTAACACTACGTTTCGAGATCTGCAATCTGATCTATTCCTCAGGTTACAGAACTAACCTAATACATAATATTACAAACTAGGTTAAAATAAACAAATCTTACCAAAGCGTTGTGGCACGCCTCTAAGTCAGGAATCACAAATTGACCTACATGTTGTTTGTCAACTTCACTAACTCTATAAACATGCACTTAATAAAAAACTATACAAAACACTAATCATTAAAACTGAACTACGGAATACAGGTCACAATACGTCTTCATTCGTCTATTTAACCTAGTTTGTAATATTATGTATTAGGTTATTTCTTTACCTGAAGAAGAGATCAGATTGCAGATCTCGAAACGTAGTGTTACTGATTTATTGTTTCACTGAACGATGGCAAATGTCCGGTAAAAATCCTGTTTCCTTCACAATCCTTCCATCGTCAAAAATAAACCTTCAAACAAAGAATGGTATAATTGTGTTCGCTTGTCATTTCATTCTACCTTATGTTTCCAAACAAATATATCAGTAAATTATAGTTAGATAGAATGTAAATATCTTTTAATAATATTTTGTTACAATACCCTGTAATGAAAGAATATTTTGCTAGGATCATGCTGTGATTACTTATTATTTAAACCAATACCAATCTCAAATTGTCAACTAATTATATAATAAGTGAGTTCAAAACACATAGCTTAAATAGTTTTTACGACAGTACACAAAAAAGAAACTTTATCAAGGTATATGTGAATTTGATAAACTACCTTCACACTGTGAGAGCAATTGACCATATTCAATGATTGAGCCCAAATATAACGTTACAATTACTGAACGATATGCTAATAATCTGATGACAAGACTAACATGAACATTGTACTGCAATTTGTATTACTTTAGTACCAATGTACAGTTCAGCTTCTTTGCACTTTTCTGAAAGATCTGAAATTTGTCACTGTCACAGAGTATTTAGTGGTCTAATCTAGGGTCTAATAAAGGGTTAATTTTGAACGTATTTATTTCCGAATTTTTTTTATGTATTCCGTCGAGTATTTTATAGTAATATTTCTGAATGTCATGTTTTAATGTCCGCAAAGTCCTATTGATCAAAAAAGATTTACTATAACTAGGTTATACATTAAACGGTTAGACCAACGTAAAATTTCTCCGTTTACTTTCAGCTGAACCCCACCGATAACATGTACCATCAAGAACTCTAAGTGGCCTATGTAGCAAAGCTTCATTCAAAAAATCTCAAGTCTACAGGTCAGTTCATTTTAAATGTAGCGAGCGAAGAGCCTGACAGTCTGACCAGGCCACAGACAAAATAAATTGCAAGGGCCTGGTGCAATTTTATTACCAGCCTCTCAAAAATACACACTAAAGTTCAACCAATAATTTCTAATATTTATCGAATTTATTAGAATTTTAGTACGAATTCCCTAAACATGTATACATGTATATTTTTTTAAGTAATAACTTGTTTCGAACACTCTTGAGATTTTAATAACAACTGGATTAAAGGGCCTTATTTACTAATAATATAACATATTGAAAATTTTGTAAGGTTTATACATTTATAAGAGTAGTATTGTATTGGAATTACTTATGAAATTAGTGATCTTAATATCTGTTATACTTTATAAGAGTAGTATTATATTGGAAGTACTTATGAAATTAGTGATCTTAATATCTGTCATATTCTTAGAAATCCAAATGCAATTAGAGAAACAAATCCACAGCATCTTAAAACTCCTAAAACACCAGCTTTAAGTCCTTAGTAGGGATGTTGGCAGACAGCGTTTAGCCGTTAACTTTCAGTAAACACAGAATAAGCACATTAGCAAGTTTTCTTGCAACTTCCCACTTGCACGGTTCAGAAAGTTGGTTCAATTTATTGCAATAAAGTGGCTAAAAATTTGCTCTGCTTCGCCATTTACGATCCGCACTTAAAGAACTCTGTCAGAATGTATTAAATAATTTTTATATTTCAACATTATTTTAAGCTATATACATTTATTTTAAGTTCGAAGATAGGTAGATATTATATTAAGAATCATGTTTATAAATTTACTGCTTCCTAGCAGTAAATTTATAAACATGAAGTCCAAGTAGTCATTTCAAATGTAATTGTATCTGATTCTATGTGGGTTGCATCTATATCCCGCTCGTGAGTGCCGGGTACATTTCTTTTGAACCCTTTTTAATAGTCTCCTGTTACACTGTGTCTCTCAAGGTAAGTATATTCCTGAGAACCCCCTTGACCCGCTTTAGATTTTGTCCAGACTCCATAGTTACAACTGGAGTTAGTCTTTTGCTGAGAACAGATCATATGTAGATTGTCATATAACTCCTTGTCCCATCTCGATGCCATTAACTATTGGTGTCAAATGCGTTTTATACTCCTCTGAATTAACCTAAAATGTGCTTATAGCAGTACTTCGACACTGAGGGAGTCTTTTAGAAGTATTATAAATGCTATGCTGAATGTTTGACAGTCAAAGACGAGTTCTGTGAGTGGCATCAATCCTCTATTAACTAGCTATTAGTCTTTTTCTCTCGCTGAATAATTCCCAATCTCATATAATACTGTTTCATTTGTTATAGTATTTATTTTTATTTAAGTTAAAATAATATATTTAGTCCGTACATAATTTTTTGCCTTGCTAACCAAATTCTTAACTCTCAAATTATTTATTGGTCTAATAAATTTAAAAGCATGGTGTTAATCTTCGTTTTATTTTTAGTTTCAAACCATTCAACTTT